>NW_017257269.1:215618-221513 GCF_001594055.1 Mycetomoellerius zeteki
AAAATACTTAATGAGACATTATAATCCAAGTAAAAAATACTTGTTAGAAATATTTATTTATTTTATCATAAATATTAGTCTATATTTTAATAATATTTCGAATAAAACTGTATATAAAATATATATGAAATATTTATATAACATTAAAAAAAATGAATTTTAATAAATATTTATCATAAATATTCTGTACTGTCTGGGTTATTCAATATGTTTTTTCATTCAGATGATATTCGTAAGTCTTTTTATTGGAAATACGTGTTTTTTGCAACCTTGTTGAATTACGTCAGCAATTAATGATGAGAAATTATATATACGTATTTTTTCCTTTTGCATTCTGGATTTTTTAATTTTTGAAAGAGATTTGAATTAACAAATATAGTTATATTTTAAGATTGAAATACAGTCGCGCGATTATAGATTACATTTAAACGGCCATCTGTCATCATAAATATATGCGGTGCGATAATAGATATATTAGTATAAGCGCGCACTTCAGCGCTTAAACGTAGTCCATAATTGTCCATAATTAAAGCTTTATTATTTCATAAACTATCGTTTAAAATAAAAATTTACAAATAACTTTTTGAAAGCTTAATTTTTTGAAAAAGCTTTCTTACTGTAGTATATTGAATTGTGAATTTTGGAACATCCTATATAGTATAATATTTCTGAAAAAAATTGTACAATTAATATTATCTTATACAATTAATCTTATACATATATTATATTTGACTCATATGTTTTAATTTAGCCACTTAAAATCTTTTATATTTGTATATATTTTATATGCAGAATTATTAATTAAAGGAATATTTTATTAAAAAATCATATAATTCTATAAAAATATAGCAGTGATATTGATGATCTTAAAAAAACATTTGATATGTTTAAAAATTTTTTTTCGTTTTTCTTTTTTCTTTCTTTTATTTTTATCTGTATTCAAATTGACAATTATATTCTCGATACGGGGGAGCTCACTATGACAAATTAATCTTTGTTACTTTTTATATACGTGAATGTATGTTGTCTCTGAAGAAGGCTAAAAAATGAGCCGAAACACGTAAGCGCGTTTATCAAATAAAGAAGTTTTTTACGCTTTATAGTCGTATTATTTGCGCAACGTTTTCCGCGTTTTGACTCCTATTGCCCATGCTCTTTCTTGATTCTTTTGAAAAATTAATTTTTTTCGAAATACAATTTTTGTCTAAAAAATTTCCTTCTAAAATTTTAGGAAAGTTATATCTGAGTAGATAAATTATAATGAGCAAAAAATGAACACAAAGCAAATTGCTACATGATTTATGCTAAAATTACAAATATTGCATAATTGTAAAATCAAGGCTAAAATTTGTTCAAATTGTTTAAGTTGTCGTCCTGTATAGAATGATAATGTTAATAATTCATACACACTCTGTCCAAGCTATATTACAGATATTAAATTGAAATTATTACAAACTCAATCGGCTAACACTGATATCACATTCACTTTATGCTCAGCACACAAGAACATTAGAGGAAATTATTGACTTTGAGATTAAGAAGGTTGAATTTGATATGTTACATAATATAGAGTTGATCTTAAACAGGCGCTTGTTTGTTCTTATGAAAGGAATATTGTACATATATACATACACAGAGATCGATAAACGTTTTATTGACTCTGTTAATAGAAGTATGGCAATACTATGTCAAACCTACAAATTAATATTAAAACTTTTATGAAATTCAGATTCGAAGAAAAGAGTATTATGTATATGATTATAAGGATCATTACCAAAGATATAGAGAATGGACTGCGCGATCCGTATCTAATTGTAAGTAGTATTCAAATATGTTGACAATAATGAGAGAGAGGGACCGTTGAAGGCGGCCAATCTCCCTCTCATTTTCTCTCCCATTACACCGTTGAATGAAAAGAAATAGAGATGGCCGTCTTTCACGATCCCTCTCTCTTACTTTTATTGATCATTTTAACACACGGATCGCGCAGTCCATTCTCTATGATCATTACTAACTATGCTTTTGTGATTGTGATTGTGTTATTCAAGATCTCAATATCACAATTAAAAAATAAAAAGATCTCAAGTTTTTGGTCATGTAAAAAATGTATAGATAAGAGAAAGATACTTTAAAATGTTTTATTTAATTTCAGTAATATACATTATATGCACATATATTATATATTATACTATTCTTTATGTGATAAATCAAAAATATTAACAGGAACGTCGCTTATATTTTGTTAATTTTATCTTTAGTATATATCTTTAGTACATTTAATATATTTTAGTATATCTTTAGTATATATTTAGTATATTTAATATATTTTAGCTTTAGTATACATATATTTGATATAAAAAAGTCTTCTGGGCGTATAGGAAGTTTCTATATTGGCTCAACAAAGTACATCATCACCAGCTTCTACAAACAGAAGTGGCATTCAATTATTTTACGCTCGTGCACAACGTTCTTTGAATCAATAAAGATGGCCGATAGTAAAGTAATTTTAATTATTCTTGTCTGGGGAGACAAGACTTCAATTAATGAATAATTAAAATTACTTACTCTGGGGAGACAAGACTTCAATTAATGAATAATTAAAATTACAAATTTTGTTTTTTCCTTAGATTTATCATTATCAGCCGTCTTTGTTGATTCAAAGAACGATGTGCACGAGTGTATAATAATTAAATACTTGACTGTACGAGAGTCTCGTAGATATGCTGGAACGCTCATCGTGTTGAGTCAGTATAGAAACTTCCTACGCTCCGAGGAAGCAATCCACTGGATCTTACAAGGGAAGTTTCACAACTGTCCGGAACCGATTTGATTCTCCATGAAATATGTTATTAAAAACGAAAATCTAAGAGATACGTATTTTTTTATACGTGCCCTAACTCATGTTTAAGGGGTGAAACACCCCTTTGAAAAAAAAAACGGTATTTTTCTTTCGAGGCGAATATCATCGGAAGTATAAAAGATAGAAAAAATTTTTTAAACAAAAGTTGTACGGTTTCAAGAGTACTTCAATGTTGTGAAGAAAAAAATTTTTTTTAATTTTTTTGTTTAACAATTGTTAACACAAAAATTAAAAAAAAATTTTTTTTCTTCACAATATTAAAGTATTCTTGAAACCGTACTTTTGTTTAAAAAATTTTTTTCTATCTTTCTATCTAGAAAATCAAATCGGTTCCGAACAGTTGTAAAACTTCCCTTGATCCTGTTTGCTGAATCGTAGTCAGAAATCCATTTTAGGACATAGAAAAAGAAGAATGTTAACGCGGTGTGATTTTAAGACGAAGTCCGTTTGCGTTGACCAACACTAATTCGGATATAAAACGCAATTGGTCCTCTTTATCGAGAGCTTCCACACGGAATGCTTTCAGCAGTGATAAGATGGCTACTTTAACTACTAATGTGGCAAATTTCCAGCCGATGCAATTGCGCGAGCCAGCGCTAAAGGGTATAAAAGCGTAAGGAGGTAATTTGGGACTACCGGGCAAGAATCGCTCCGGACGATAAATGTGCGGCTCTGGGAAATAACGATCGTCACGATGTAGTAAATAGGAGTTGATGAGAACTGTCGAACCAGGTGGAATTTGATTGCCCACTAAAAACAGATAAAAGACATTTCATGTAAATAAGACTTTTTTATGTGCATTACGCGATTGTTGATTAGATAATAGCTATTCATCGCATTTTAAAGTTATTTGTTCTAACAATTACTTGATAAAATACTCGATACAACGCTCTATTAATATTGATCCATGTGATAATCAATAATTGTAATAATTTTGATATAATATTGATTAATATAAAATGGTATAATTGATATTTGGAATATTTTGGAAATTGAAGATATGCGAGTGTTTAGACTAAACTCAGTAAATGTTCATTACGCGAATTATTTTACATCGGCATATTATATTCAGACTCATATAACTCATATTATCAAACATGTGTGCTTGTTATCGATTTACTTTCAACGATTATTTCCGTCGACAATTATTCTGTTCAAACCGCGCTTGTTACCGGTACCGACACTGTCAGAATTCATGATAGTGTTCTACCGATCAGCTGTTTACTTCGTGTCACACGATATATACATTCGCAACCTTTCCTTTGTTCTCGCGAAGCGAAGGATATCTCTCGATACGTGTGTATACCTATCGCTTAACGATCAAGTTCAGTTGACTTCGAATAAAGCTCAGCAGCACATCTCATTGTACATCGCTTTAATTCTCTATTCTTTTCGACACCTTCTGACTTCTCGTGATTGTTCGCGTATAATTCCGACATCACCAGCGGACCTGGTTTCCGGTACCACTTTTCTTTCGCAATACTCACAACAGTGAGGTACTTACTTATTTCAATTGGTTTGTAAATTTGCCTTGCTATAAGCGGGGTCACAGGATATAATCTCCACTGTTCCTTAATGCAGGCTTCCAACCATGTTAATTTTTGTATATTCTCCAATGTAATTTCATCCGTGTCCAGCACATTGTATTCCTCTAAAATTTTTTCCTAAAAATAAAACAAGAAAGCGCTACAGTTAAATTAATGTTAAAAATAGAAAAAGATAACATTTTCAATTAGATCTTCTGCATCTTTTTAATTAATTTTATAATTTAAGAAATATATCTAATTCGGACGAAATGTTAAAATATAATTTTCTTAAGGTTGTTAAAAATTATATCAGAGACATATATATCAAATGCCCTATTTATTAGATTTTATCGTGTATTAGAATTAAACATAGCATTGATAATACAATATAGAAAGGAATAATACCTGATATTCAGGGTGTCGTCCTAGCGCATAAAGTGTCCATGATATGGTGGTGGCCAATGTATCGTGTCCAGCATACATAAAAGTATTTACTTCTTCACAAATGTCTTCGTCCGAAAGGACAGTGCCATTTTGTGATATTTGCAATAATAAATCCAGCAGGGCCTGTCTCTTCTTCGATGATTTGTTGGAGTTGTTATCGCTGTTGAGTTTCCATTCGGCTTTTCTTTTTACGATTACCTGAAGATTAGATTGTTCTAAATATTATCGCGTATTATTTGCAAGTAAAATATTGAGAATGGAGAAATATTATAAGTCAGTTTTCTTACTATTCTTTCTTACTATTCTGATCTAAAACATGTGTTTGAAAAAGTCCAAGATTGAATTCACTATAGAAGGAAATTAAAATACAATGATTTTCTTTGTATAATGTACGAGTACAATGAAATGAGAGCAACTGCACTGAAGAAAAGAGGTATTTATCTTTTTTTTTTTCCATTCACGAACATGCGAGTCTAAATTTGAAACGAAAATTGACCTGAACTGAAATTTTAGTGATTAATCTTGTACACAAAATAGGTAGTAATGAGATAGCGTTAATCTTTGTTATTTGTGGCAATAATGTTACTCGAGATCTCTCAAAAAACTGGAGCAGCTGTTGAAGATAAGTCGAAGGCTTTAACTATCTATGTTTAGAATAATGATTACCTTGTTGACAAAGTCCTGTATGATTTGAATTGAACGGTCGTGTTCTTTACCCGTCTTAGTTAACTTGAAAATTGAATCTAATGATAACCATACATTTGTGAAGCGCATCTGCACAATAGATGCAATTCTAAAAATTAGAAATAGATATTTTAAAAAAATAGGATTCGATATGTACATTGTATAAAAAAACCTGAATACAGAAGCATTAAAAAAATCAAATTTAACTTACTTATCTACAGCCTCGACGTAATCGACTTTGCAGTTCTTTTGTGAATTAAGTTTGTAACCCATTGCAGTATCTGTAATAAAATTGGTAAAATTAAATTAACTGTTAAAAATAATTAGTTATTATTATTAATTAAATTATTAAAATTAAGTTTAGATAAAAAAATTTTGTAA
>NW_017257269.1:222317-251556 GCF_001594055.1 Mycetomoellerius zeteki
ACATATATATATATATATATATAATTGCTGCTAATGGGCGCATTCGCTGTTGAGAGCTGTGCATTAAAAGAAAATAAAATGTATACGTAAGGATATAGAAATTATGATAAAATAATTGACAATTTTGCGATTATCAAAGCATAAAAAATGTAACTTTAAATGAAGAAATAGATTTTCTATGAATTTTTGAAAGAATTAATATGTATGTGTTATTGACATGATAATTGACGTTATTCACATTGTGGACAGCGTAATGTAGATAATACATATGTGAAATGTATTTATTCCACAATACATATATTTTAATAACGCTCTATTGATCATCGTCGATACTATGGTGGAAGAAACCACCATAGTCGATACATTTGCAATTAGCGAGTAGATAATCGGCATCGGCGAGTAATAATCGATCGCTCATCCGTTTTCCCACATTCACACCTTTTCTTATTATCAATTCAAAATTCCGAGTATGAGTCAGATTAACAAAAACATAAGAGAATTTAAAAAATTATAAAACTAAAGTGTATACATTACAAATATTTATTTTCGCGAATAAATATCGTTTTACGAATGTAAATAAATGGAATATTTAAATAAACTTCATCGCAGCTCAGGTGACTTCGCAAAAGCGATAAAGTTTAATCTGCCTGATAAAGATTTGCTAATAAAGACAGTGTAAATTAACAAGAAAAGTACTCTTTCGCGTAACGAGAACGTAAGATCGTGCGTTAACGATGGTAAAAATCCGCCAATTTTCAAAACTTCTATTTCAAAATCCACGCAGAAGAAGGTTATTTCTATATCGTCGATTTCACGACTATTTACCCCGCGAAGTTACGAGACTAACAGCGATCCACCAGATTTGACTAAAGTATATACGGGACTCTTCTTAATCGAATCTTGTTCTAAAGAAACACATTAGCCTGTGCTAAATACCATATGATATTCTGCTAAATACTACAGTAAACAACTGTTTATTTATACAGTAACATAGTAGTTTGATCTACTGCATTTTTAGAAAAAGAAAAAAACAACAAGAGAAACATAAAAATCCAAAGCAAGATTTTTTAATTGAGCATTTATTTTTGTCCCTAACGTGTATTTTTAGACTATGGACAAATGTCATTATTTAAAAAATTCTAACATCTCTATTTTATTTTAAAAGAAAGAATATATTATGAATATATTTTTTAACAAAAACTGTACTTATTATAATCTCATATATTCTATTAAATGTACCTGTCTTCCATATTTATTATATTTAATAAATATATTTTTAATATGAGAGATTTAATGTAATTAATTAATACATTATAAATATAATTAGTATGAAAGATTGGTTTCGACATTGTCATGATATAATGCACAGGAATTTTCATAATACATCTCTTACAGAAATCTAATACTGACCAATACCGACAGTAATTAATAACTTATTTTAATCATAGAAGCACTGTTCTCTTGGGTACTTTTAGTATTTCAAATAAGTAATCAATTACTCTTTTTCAATAATAAATTGGCTAGTATTAAATTGGCCAAAATATTTCTGTAAGGGATATTATAAAGTTTAATTGACCAATAATTGTTAGATATATATTATAATATAAAATGGTTAAATTTATTTAGGTAAAAATATCCGCGTTGCTGTACGAAATAACAGAGTGGACAAAACAACTGGTTCAATCTCGATCTCGCGTAACAAAGGATGAGGTTTCTGAAAAGATTTCGAAAAGTGAAGTACCATCGATGTCTCGCATAATCAAGCTTGCATATCCAAAAGTAATTCATGATTCAGCACCAAAATCCATTAATTCTGTCTCACCGAGCACGCTTAAAGCAATAGGTTAGTGATTTAAAACATTTAGACTGTCAGTATTATAATTTCTTTCTACTTGAATTTAATAAATCCTTGCAAAAATAATTTGTTAAAGATTCTGCAAAAAAACACAATTTATAAAATTAAAAAAATCAGATTGGAAAATAAATACATTTCGTGCGAAATACGAACGATTGTTATAATTAAAGTTTATTAACCTTAATAATAAATTCTAAAATATTGTGAAAAATTTATCGCAAACTGTAGCTACGCAGCGGATAATTGAATTATCACAACCGCAAAAGGATCGGTGTTTCAAATTATCGAGACGTAAGACACAGATCGATTATGCAATCTGAGAATCCGTGGTTCGTCAAAGTTGAAGCAAATGGATCATTCTGGTATCAAAGCGAAATTACTTAATTCACTGGAAAAAGATAAATTGGATATGACAAAGTTATTGCACGAATCCTTATGGTATAATAAAAACATGGAAAAAACAGTTTTGCTGAAGTATCTAAAAATTTAGTTAAATATAGAAAGAGAAAATATAAAAGATTTTCAGATCTGTATCTAGCTAAATTTTTAGAATACTTCAGCAAAACCATTCTTTTCGTGAAATTTTTACTGATAACGTAATATTGATAACGTGTAATGTTTATTTGTTATTATAACACAAATTACGAACATACGAGTTATTGATGATATTAATAGTGCGAAAGAGACGCAAAAGATGTGTGTTTGCGACTGCAGTCGTCTACTTACAAGTGAATGAATAAATCATAAAGTGTTCGAGTATTTTAATCAGAGCAGCTGAAGGCCATTGCGGCAATCATTTAGCGCATCGTTTGTATCGAATTCTTTCGTTCGCATTAATATTTATATCACACATTTTTTATCTTGGTTATATCATTGTTTTTCAAGCGTCATTCACGCAATAAAAATGCGCCAAATGAATTTGTGCCGAATAAGAAAATATCTCGTTTCTATAAATTATTTGAAGAAAGATCAATATGTCTTCTCAAGATCTCGCAGAAATCTCCGACCTTCAAAAATTGAATTGCTGGATTATTGTTAATAATTCATGAGGCAACTCATTTCAGCTTGACTTTCGATGCCGATCGTGATGCGAGACGAAAACGAAAAAGATTAAAACGGAAAGATAATAAACCAAGAGTATCGGAAGAAATGAGAAAACGGCAATCGTCACTATGTTGTCTTAGCAATACGAACTCGGACAGAAGCGTCGTTGTTGTCGGGATGGACTGGGAGAAGAGACCTCGATTTAGAGCACCGCTCCCGAATCACGCAAATCCCAATGTTGTAAGTCCTCAAAGATAACGAAAGAAACTCGTGTAACTAACGATTAAATTTAAACTTGACGTATCCTGACATATACTTTCGATAGAATTTTTTATGTGTTGTTCAATGTTATATTGAAAAAATGAGTACACATGCAGTTTCTTTTAACACAGCTATATCATAATCGAATATTTTAATAAAATATTCTGATGATGCCGGAAACGTCGCGACTTATTAAAAAATAATTGTTTCCTAATAAAATGATTATATTCCTAATAAATTGGTTAACGTTTTTATATAATTAGGATAGTTCCAAAATTATTTGAATGAGATTATCGTGCTAGAACGATGGTTAATATAACCATCATGACGTGTCTATGGAAGAAGGGTTTTAGAGGGTTCAATCCCTTCCGAAATTTTTTATTCTTTTATTCTTAATTATAAACAATATAATTTTTTATTTTTTAGTATAAGTAAATTTTGTTATATAAAATTTTTTTTCTACTAATACAATTATGTAATTTCTGGAACTTCCGTTAAATAGAGCTTTGACAATATCCGATATATGTATAAAAAATTTCGCAAGGTTTTTAAGCCGAAAAATAGAATATGAGTTGAGATATTAATGAGTACTCCACAATTACATATTTCGTTTATAATATTTGTATTAATCTATACTTTCTTCAAGAAAAAAAATAGAAGTCATGATTTACAAAACCTAATATTTTTCTTTCAAAATCAGAAACAAGAAGGAGACACTTTGAAATATCCAAAAAAGCAATACATTAATGCAAAAAATTACTGTTTATGTGATACCAAATTAATAAAAATCTTCCCCAAAAAGAATCATGGATACGTCCATGATAACCATCGTCGTTAAATTACATTTGATAAAGCTATCTTTTCAATAAAGAATACTATAAAAGGAAAATATCTTCCGTGGAGTTACTACATTTCTATATCTATTTGGAAACACGGTAGTGTCTCGGCGCTAAGACATGGCGCGAGACACTACCGTGCCTCCTTTACGCGATGTGAGTTGTGCCGGATCAAGATTATCGGATCTCAATAACGGCTGTCCCGATCGAGTTTTAAGTACACTTAATCGATAGTTTACACTCCGATTGTATTATACGTATTTTTATTTTTTCTCTACGTACCTTACAAGCGGAGATATTGCGACGCAAAGTTCGGATCTGTATAAAAATGCTGCGCACAATGAAAGGAATAGGGAACAGAGAACAGAATAAGAATTTCAACCTATCAGAAACTGTGTATTCCGCGATACATGATTTTTGATAGGTTGAAATTTTTATTCTCTGTTCCCTGTTCCCTATTCCTTTCATTGTGCGCAGCCCCTAACTTCTTAGATTCAGATACGTCGTTGACCACATTCCGCGCATTCCTTTGGTGTCCTTTTGACATTTTTTACGCAAGGGCGCTAGTGATATACGTGATCAACGAGTGCTGCGATTTGTATTACGATAAAGCTCTGTATCAAAGTAGCACATAGGTCCTCCATGTTAGATCTACTACCCTATACCAATAATACTAAGCGCTTATTGGACTACAGACGAATAAATCGAAATAGCGGTCAAAATAGCCAATAGGAAGATTGTCGGTATTTTGGCTCAGATCAAAGGAATGCGCTACTTTGATATATAGAGCTTTATACTACGATAGTGTCTCGGTCGGTTCAAAACAATAGGATCGGTAAAGTCGGTCTAAGTGGCTACGTTTACACCGTGCGCTTAATCCGCGACCTATACAACACATGTCCTTGTTTATCCTATAGGTTAAACAAAGGCTACGTTTACACCGTGCATTTAGGCCGCGGCCTATACAATAGATGTCCTTGTTTATCTTGTAGGTTAAACAAAGACACCTATCGTATAGGTCGCGGACTAAGCGTACGGTCATACGGTATAAACGTAGCCAGTGTCTCGGTAATAATATAGATAATATAGATGTTGAGTTTAGTTTCCTTACCTCCAATGTTGATAAAATTGGGCTTATTCAATGCGTTTTTGCACGAAATGAACAAATCTGACAAAAAAAGTGTCGCTGTGTCCTGTGGACCGAGCCCAGTGAGAAATGACAATGGAATCGATGTCGATTCGACGTCGATTCCATTGTTATTTCTCACTGGGAGGTATTAAAGTTGATGACTATTCAGGTTAGGAAATCCGTTACATCGATGGCATAAAAGGACATGAGAAGATGTAAGTGAGGCTACAATAAGTATTTTCTGCTTCAATTACACAAATTCTCTGCTTTAAAACACATTCTTTGCTTCAAGAATACAAATTATTTTCTATATAATTTTTGTTTTTACAGCAGAAAATTTGTTTTGGTCAGGTATTTGTTTGCTTTAAAAACACAAATTCTCTGCTTTAAAACATAAATTCTGTGCTTTGAAACAAATTTTCTGTAAAAACAAAAATTATATAGAAAATAATTTGTGTTTTTATAAGAAGACGTCGAATCCAACATATTATACATTGTCTGCCAAACTTCAAACTACTTTCCTCTACTAAAGTTTTTCATACGTTTGCATACTTCTAAAAGTATTCTTTCTTATTCAAATCACATAAAATTATTTAGTTCGAATGAGGTAACGAAGATGTAGCTTTCTTATATACATGATGAGAATGTTGAGATGGATATTGAGATGAATATTACATCAGTAATCGAGCAATTATTAAGTAATGGGATAGCTATATGGACTTGTTAATGGTAATTACATCGTGTTACTAAGGGTCGCGATCAACGTGATGCTTTGAAAACGCTTTGAAGCGTTTTTTAATTAGTCAGTTTGTAAAATTCTTTCTTCTAATTAGTCCATCAAACGCTTCAAAGCAGCATTTGTAGCGAGACTTTGACCACAGCCTAAATATGTAAATTATGTTGGATTGACATAATATTAATTGAATATATCAATTAAATACGAGACTGCCAATTATGCTCAAAGTTAGATGTTTAGAGTAATACATCAATATGTATTTTAATTGCAATTATCTCAGAACTATGCTCGCGCGCCAATTACTTTCAGATTTGTAACTCAATTAATCTGAGATGCTAATAAAATTTCCCAAAATTAAATTAAAACCTGTAAAGAAGTTATTACGAAAAATATTTCCTAGGCAGGGAATTGAATTCGAATTTCACATATACCGTACTAGCTCAGTTGTTCTCAGAGACTAGCATTCTCACAGATAAAAATATTTTTTGCAATAAGTTCTTTACAAATTTTTATTTAATTTAGGGAGGATTACTAGTATCTCAGATTGTGTGTTGCAAATTCAAACATAATCGGCGTATAATCAAAATTCTAAGATAAATGTATATAAAAATATATTGATTACCCCCTAAGTATTTAATTTTAACAGTAATTGACTTGTATTTAATTGATTTATTTAAGCGGTCCTGTTTTAAATATTAATATTTTATAAGCGTCTTCAATAAGGCTGAGGATGTTATTTTAGAAAATAAAAATAATGTATTGCAAAAATAACTTAGTCTGTTACGACTGACATGGTACAAATTTTAAATGTTTTTTTGAAAGATAGTATTGAGACAAATCCAGAAATCGATCAACGACAAAGTCATATACACGTAACCGGCAAATGTTTATTGTTACTCTCCAATATAGCAACCATATTACTTAATAACTATCCGATTACTGATGAAATATTTGACCAAATCTCAACATTCTCATCATGTATAAGGAAGCCACTTCTTCGTTATCCCGTTTAAATTAAATAATTTTATATAATTTGAAAGAGGAAGTGTAAGAGTTAACGCGAGTGTTGGTTGCGTAAAAAGAAAAAATACTAGATTTATAAATTTAACGCGAAATTCGTGTCTATTGAACTCACCGCATATAATATCAAGAGCGGCGCGTTTCGCATAAGGAACAATGTCGAACCATTTGTCCACTTCTTTTTCAAGGCAGGAAATTAGGATGTTTGTTTCTTCTTTCACAGTTTTCAAATATGTATCCTGGAGGCCGCTGTGGAAGGTCGGCGTCAACAGCTTCCTGCGAAATTGCCATTTCTCACCTGAAAGAAAGACCATAATTTTTATTGCGGCTGTAAATTTATTTGCTGTATCCGCGCCAATATAAAAAATAAAGAATTCTCACAGTGTCCCTAGGGGCATCATGAGATAAATATAGGTTTTTTGCTCCCGATTTTCTATTTTTTTCTCTTATAAAAAAGGTAATAGAAATTATCGGATGTCAAAATAACTGATCGTATAAGCAAATGCAAGTCAATTATACATATATTCTTCACTGAAGATATACGAGTCGAAAAAGAAAAAGTGTCTCATCAGTGCCCCGATCTCCCTTATTATAAGAAAAATTCGCGTAATTAAAAATTACGGCTTTTTTCTCTGAATAATCTAAAATTTTAGATCACTCGCTATCTGGAAAATTCGCAAGAATTAAAGAAATAATATTAGTATGTAGTTCAAACTATATATTATATTGATATCCAAAATTCAAAATGAGAAATTGACACTTTGGTGCTACACTGAGAAAAAAAATATAAAGAGCAAAAGTCAAGATAAAAATATTATTTATATTAAATCAATGATAGTGTCAACAGTGTTAATATATGTCATAATGAATACGGACGCGATAAACAGGAGTTCGGGGGACATTTCGAAATTTTACTTTATCACATTCGCGATATATTACGGCTCCTTTGCAAACTAAAAATAAAACATCCATTTAAGGAGAATGAACGTTTTAACATGAAACTGAAATAATACTGAAATTAATGCCGTACAGTACACCAATTAAATAATACATCTGTTTTGTGCGGAAATTTGAAATGATGTATAATTACTTTATTGCTCGAAGTCTGAAGTTCTTTGCGTATAATTTTTATTACATACTTGCGTAATTGACAACTTTTTGCGTGTAAACCCAAGGTGAGAGCAATAATGAGTAATATTTTCTTTATTCTATTTTTGTGAAATCGTATGATGAACAAGGTTAGACAGTCTGAATGATTAGATTAATTTGCGAATATCATCTCTTTTATAATTATTTTATTCTTGAGGCAACATAATATCATTAAATCAAATTTAATTGATTTGCAAAATCAAATGATTCTTACTTTTTATTGTGTCTTATTGTTGTCAATCCTGCTATATCCTGCAGTGAATTAAAAAGTGTAGACGTGTAATAATACTAATAACTTAGACAGAGGAGGCCGAGGATGTTGAAAGTAATACCCGTAAATCGTAACAGAGTTTATAATTTTGTAAAAAAAAAAGAGATAACGCTGTAGGACTGAACGAGACGATTGTCGGCTTAGCGCCGCTGCAATTGGCGCCACGACAATTATTGCTCTGGAAGCTTTCCCACAAAAGACACAGATGTCACAGTCCGATCTATTCTTTTAAGAGACCTTTTAATAAGAGTCGCGACACGAGCCGATTTAAGTCGACTTTTGTAAATAATCATAAAAAGTGATGAAAGGCAAGTGTAAGTAAAAATAGATTACGCATACGCATTGAGTAAAAGTACTTCACGCGTCTTTTATTATTTTTTCATTATTTATTGCTTATCAGGGGAGATAAGGATAGCTTTTGTACAATTGTCCATTTTTACAATTTTTAATTGTTTTAAAGCAATCTCATCATTTCATTTTATCCAAATTGCTTTTATTTACAAACGGCACATAATAAAAATTAACATGTCATTTCTCGTTTCTGACGTTACTATTTAATAAGACTGTGATGACTACTCAGGAACCTTAAGCAGATTTATAAAAAAGCAAAAAATTAATCAGACTGTATCTGTTAGATACAAAGAAAATGAATTGGTTTTCCATGAAGATAAAAAACAGAAGCTTATAGTCCAATATTACATAACATGTTTAAGTATTTACTTTGATTTACTATCATCTGAAGTACGAAAACTGGCTTACAATTGCATCATATTATTTGATTTTGAAGTTCTTTTATCATGGCACAGAAATCAAGAGACTGGCGTTGATTAGCTAATAAATTTTATTAAAAAGAAATCCTGTTTGTTCAATTATAGTAAAAAAAATAATATGTTAAGCGCGCGCTAGTGAAGGATGTTTATTACGATTATTAATTAATATACGGCCGTTATTTAATATAAATAAGTAATTAAAAACAATTTCAATGATTTGTTGCTTTTATTTCGCACTGTTTAACTCATAATATTGTATGTTACAACTTGTCTCAGCGTTGTTACTTTCAATTTCAAGTCGGGGTAAAAAATAACAACGCACTTCGGACTGTTCAAATGGTCATAACACTTTCAGAAATTGAATTAACGGCGTTCAGTCGTTGTGAAACTAATCTTGAATCTTCTCTTTATTTGTGTATATGAATTTAAAATCCATAGCGAACACAGATTTTTTTTATCCAATAAAAACAAAAAATGTTATTTTCAATCTCCTCTAATATATATATTCAGGCCTCCTCTAATATATTCAGAAATTATCATAACTTTTAATATTATTATAATTGAAAAGAATCTGTCGTATAATTCTTTCATTAATTTAATCTTTTATCTTATTTTTAATTTCATTAAAATAAATTGTTTTATTTAAAGTGACATAAAATGAGTCATTACGAGAAAATGCAATGTTTGAAATATTTTAAAATCAATTTATAATTCACGAATAATTATAAATATGCAAAAGACACGTCGATCGATATATTATTTTTATTAAGCAATCAATTATATAAATTATTTATTAGTTTTATTTGCAGAGTAAATTTTTCATACAATATGTAACAGAGTAAGTCACTTATGTAATAAAAAAGTGACCAATTATTTTTATCATCATTTTTTAAATTTCATTTTTTCTTTTACAAAATCCATAGCACCTGTGCATATAGCGAAACCATGGTGGTATGGTTTATAGATTACGCAGCTGTGCTATCATGTAGCGACACAGCCGTATATTCTTCGGCAAGTAATAGAACATAGAAGTTTATTGAATTTAAATGAGAAAGATATTTTAAGAACATACACATTGTAGCTACGAGTTAAGAAGATCGAACAGATTACAATCTGCATATAATACTTTTAGATATTTAAATATTTTCAGAGAACACTAGATAGTGACATTAAAAGAGCTTGTTTGATCCTAATTCGATACTGGATCAGTATACGTATAAATTCGACTTCCAAACAGATATTGAACTATGTGCTTATTTTTTTTATCTAAGCTTAAATCGGACAGAAATTCGAATCAACATTGCAACATTGTTGCGATGTTGCTTATAGATAAAATTTATACTATTATCAATTACCAGTGGCACAGTTCCCAAGTGCTGTACGAGCGTTCATTGAACATACATTGAGCACGTGCCAATGATTTCTAAAAGAAGATTGTATGTCCAATTTTTTATTTAAGGTAAAGTAAACAAAATATACAAATGTAATATTCTTTCGATCTTAAATCTTCAAGTATTAATTTAGGTTCTGATTAAATCTTAATTTTAGTTATTAAATTTAAATTTAAATTTCATATTTTTTTATTTAAATTCTAAATTAAAGATTACTTTCAGAATGAAAGAAACAATGAGAATTTTTTGTCCAATGTCTTTCCGTTTAATTAGTTTAAAAGCAGCTGGCGTTTAAGCGTCAATCGTTATCGATAATTATCTTAAAATAGCAGAGTGAAACGTCTGGATCGTTTATCATGTGAGTCTTTGCAATTTGCTCAAGGTTAAAAATAGTGTAAAATAAAACAATTTCAATATGTAACAGTCAAAGATGGATTTAGAAATTAATTCGGGATTTAATGATTGATAGATGAACTAAATTTTGCCTACTTCGTATTTGTACATAAAATTTTAATATCTAAATAATCATTATCCATTATTATCCATTATTTTAATATTTAAATAACCATTATTATCGTTAGTCCAATAAAACGTATAAATCTATAGAATTTATTTGAGTTATTTTTAAGATTAAGTAATTTTTATGATATAAAAAATTTTTCTCAGACATAATATTTCTTTGTATATTTTGTGTATTTAAATTAAGGATTAATTATTCGAATCAATAGAATTTAAAAATCTATTTAATTATGTATTAACAATTTTGTATCTAATAACGCAAATATTGTTTAATATAAATTAAATAATAAATTATTAATATATAATTAATGTATAATAAATAATATATATATAGGTAATATACATATAGTATTTTATATATGGAAAAAATAATATATAATAATTTTTCTTTAGATTCCAAAAGTATTATTTTATGTAATTTAACAATTTATATTGTTTTTTATAACATTTATTCTTACATCTATTTGCTTATAATATTTCATTTAATACAAATTTTTACACATGAACTGGAATAGAAATTAAAATACGTTACGCCATTCACGAACGAATCATGATCTATTCATCCACTACGTAATATTTATCATAACACACATATACTAGTGATATAATATTTATAATATCCCATATTGTAAAAATGTTATAATGTAATTCGAAGCTGCCATAATTCGAATTCTTTTTCAGATATTTTTACCAATTATAATACTTTTTTCGATTCATGGCAATAATTAATCTTTGTTTGCGTCGTAATCCCTGAAAATAAAAACCGGAGCATAAATCGAGTATAAGGGAAGAGTAACAAAAACGTAAAAAAAAATGTAAAAAAAATAAACGATGCTTCGAAAAGATCAAAATTGAGACTTCGGTGTTTACGCTTCTTTTATATTTTATTGTTCCAATTTTTGCCTCCTAAAAGCTTCATTTATTTCTGTTACTCTCCCCTTACATTCGACTTACGCTCCAATTTTATATTTTCACCAGGGATGCGACTTTAATTTGTAAAACATGAATCACTTACCATTACTGGTCACCAGGCCCGTACCTAACCAAGGCTTCAAGTATTCATACTCTAAACTTTTGTCGATGTGTACGCTGCTGCTGAGTAGAGGTTGCACCGCTTCTACTCGATACAGAAAGATGAAAGGTCGTAGGCCAACCCAGATCAGATAAATGTCGCCAAATTTGTAAGCCCATTTTATCAACTGCTGAAAGAATTCTGAAATAGACAAATCCAACAAATTTTAGACAAATATGTAAAATTGTCCTAATCTGCACTGAAAAAAATGCATGTAATTTTACATGGAAATTACATGTATATGACTGGAAAATTATCTAAATTACATAAATATGCTTGGAAATTTACTGGAAATTGTAAATTTCCAATCATATTTAGGCAATTTTCCAGTCATGAACATGTAATTTCCATGTAAAATTACATGCATTTTTTTCAGTGTGGAGACACGATAATGTTTCAGCGCTAAGCAAGTGCAGCATCATGGCGCAAGACACTGCCGTCCTCCTTTACTCATGTCAAACTGACGAGATTAATCTGTTATAATACTGTCCTAGAAATTCCGCTGTAATGTTCAGACAGGTTCGCGTGTTAGCATCGTAACAGAGTTTTTGTATAATTCGCCGATGCGCTTTAAAGATCATGAGGATGACTCTTCATTCTCAGTAATATTCTTATACAACTTTAGAATTGATTCATTGAGATTTTCTCTACACCGATTATATGTTGCGTAAATATTACAAAATTAATTAATAATTGTTATTATTCTAAATTAATAATATGTAATATACATATATATTTATGTGTATATATGTGTGTATAAAATAATAAATAATATTATTTTAAACTAGCGCTTGTGTGACTTCTGATTGAAATTGGATCACAGTAAGGAATAAAAAAATAGCAAAAAAAAATATCAAGAAGATTAAAATGATTAAAAAAATCAATAAATAAAACAAGGGCAACGAGCCAATTATAATATAAGATCTTTAATAAACGTATATATACAATATTCAAACGTTTCGACACCGATCGGGTCATTTTCAATGTAAAATAACAAAACATCTTACATACATTATCAGAAATTCAGTTAAAATATATTGTCCAATGAGAATTTGGTTATATTCATAAAATGCGGTCCATATGTAAAACTATCGAAAAGATCAAATCTCACTTTTCGCAATTCTACCATCTGAATAAATAATACATTAACGTTGCGTTATAAATTAGATAAACGATGTACATGTTTAGTAAATTAGATTAAAAAAATCATTCATTTTTTGCATCGAAAAATTATCTTTTTTAACACATTAATACATAATATATTTTCGAGAGGACACGTTCGTGGAGAGAACTTTTCGTAGATAAATTTCAATATTCTTCTTGATGAGAGTAAGCAATTACTACTGATCGAATGCATGTGTCGCTTGTTATTGCATTTATGACGTTTTCTACGAGGATCATCTTCAATTATTCTCACGGTCACCGACCTGCGTGTCGTGCAGAAATAGACCTTTTACTACTTCATGTCTGACCAATCATCGCGCCATTATCGCAACTCTAGATCTGCTCTTATTGATATAAATCGCGATTTTCGCGAGAATAAGAAGTATTAAAAATGAAAATGAAAAAACGAAAAAGGAAATTAATGTCAATATAACGCGAGAATATAACGCGATATGAGAAGAGAAGTAAAAAATTGGATAAGAGAAAAATAAAGAGAGGAAGAAATATCAATTTAGAACAATTCTGATAAAAAATGAACAACAAAATAAATTTAGAACAGGATATTTGATAAATATAGCGTATGTGATTGCACAAAAAGAATAAAATGTTGAGCAACTCGAAATAATATACTAGCTTCAGTTTATTGCTATCTGTAGAATAATACCGTACAATAAAAAAAAACAAACTTTGGAGTGTTAGTTACATCTAATACCAAAAAGACTGCATTATAAGATTTTCTTCGGTTGACGAACTGAAGGCTGTTCTATTAGTTTTTTAGGAGAATTGTAGAAAGATGCGTGCGATCGTCGTTGACCATTGCCATGCATTTTCGAAGCGCCTTAAATCTTATATTATATGAAAGCTAAAGTAAATTTGGTATTTGATAGGACATCATTCCAGAGTTCGTTTTTTTTTATAAATATGCGTTACTAATGACTTGATTAACACAAAACTTTGATCAAACTTTTTTATTAGTAGTAAATAAAGAATTATTTTATAATTATAATATCTCTTTTTTTATAAATAAAATTTCTTTATATAAATAAAATCTCTTTTTATAAATAAAACTCTGATGAAGAAAGAGATAAAAGCAAGCAAAGAGAGGGAAAAAGAGAGAGACTAGAAAAAAAGAGAAAGACAGATAGAGAATAAAAAACGGGATGGTGGAGGAAGAGAGAAATCGCACTGCACGTGCAACGAGTTGACGACCGACAGGCTGACCGGACGTTGACCGGTTGAAAATGGACAGTGTGTACTGCACGTGGACGATGAATGCAAAAAGCAAGAGAGACAGAAGTAGAGAAAGGAAGGAGATAGAGAAAAAGACAGACAAAGAGAAAAAGGCGTCGCTCTGGAAAAAGCGGAAGATGCTATCGAAGACCTTGGCGTGCGAGACGTCAGGCGTCCTTCAGGACGGTGGAAGACTCCTTGACGACCTATTTTAGCCCCTCATTCCCTTCCCATCGTCATCGTAAAGATACATCGCGAAATTGAACAAAGAATAAGTATATAATATAAAACGCGAAATACATTATACACATTCCATATGTGTTAAATAAGTAATCACAACAAATTATTAAATCTCATAGGACTAACGCATGAAAACTCAATAATAATAATAATATGAATTAGGCCTAATGCTGGTCGAAGCTAGATCTTAATTGCTTATTAAATAATTCAAATGTGAATTATATATGTACTATATATAATTGCATATATACCATATTTGTAGCATTATTCACTACGCGCCGAAATTTCTCCGGACTTTTTACAGTTTGAATTATTTAATAAGCAATTAAGATCTAGCTTCGACCGGTATTAGGCCTATTTCATATTATTATTAATAAGTAATCACATTGCACGTAAGATTTTTTGAGCGAAAAATGAATGCCAGTCTAGGCTTTAGGCTTTAAATGATTTTCGTTTACTAATGCATTTAAGTTTCTTATCTTTTTCTTTAAAGTTACTCTATCTAATCATTATGTAATTATGTTCTACGTGCGTTTTCATAATAAGAACTGCACATACGTTGAAATTTATTAAGACTAACAAGTTTAACACTTGGCAGTAATTTTTTTTCGTCGTTATCTGATGAAATTGCCTAATTAATTTTTTCAGTTGTTGCTCAAAGATCTTAATTTCAATTTGTTGCTTCCTGGAAGCGATGAGCAAAAAATAAAATCAGGAAAAAAGAACTATCGATCACTTAATCTCGTAGATCGATACTTATGTTACAGCAAATAAATTAATCGACATACGTGCTATATAATCTTGTTTTACGTGATGTTAAAAAATAATTAATCGTTTGACGCGATGGGTTTTTTAGGAGGATACATCTCTGCGTAAAGTGTTGCTACCGCATGTTAATCGCACTTGTGTCGCCTTTTATGCCAATAATGCTCGTAATGTCCCTTTGATTGTTGCTATTTATTTATTATAGCGAGCACACGAATTGAAAGAGAGAGAGAGAGAAAGAAAAGCGTCTAGATTCTATTCTCCTCTCGCAGACGAGGACGTCTGGCCAGAGTCTGACCCGGAATTATCCCCGACAGGCCAATTGGCCGAATAGTCGGAATCTCGCGCCAGGCGTTTCATCTCTTCCGTTTCTTCTTATTTTAAACAAAACCCTACCGCCGATGCTTTCTCTTTTTATCCTCTCTTCTTTTCTCTCAAAACGAAAAGGGTACGTAACACCATATAAAATCGTATGCAATGGCTACGTTTACACCGTGCGTTTAGTCCGCGATACGATATATGTCTTTGTTTAACCTACAGGATAAACAAGGACATCTATTGTATAGGCCGCGGCCTAAATGCACGGTGTAAACGTAGCCAATTACGCGCCGTTATTCAGACTGCTCGAGCGACCTCGACCTGCTTTTTCTTCTTCGCCTTCATTTCTTTATGCCAGGCGGTTATCATTGGTGGACCGAGATAGCTCACCAATCACATTTCTCTTTTTTCTTCGTTTTTCATCACGTGCGCGTGTCTTTACGCGAAAGTTTTATTTCGTCTGATATTGCAATAATCAATTTGATTGTTTTATGGCCGTTTTTATACGACACAGTGGAAAAATAAAGTAATTACACACGAAGTATAATATAACTATAACGTATACTCTTCGCGTAACAAAGATTTGAATAATTACATAACGTTTTAATCATATGTAAAGCAACAATATTTCTATCTTTTAGATGTAAATACGTTTTTCAGATATTCAAAGGTTAAAAACTGTGATTTTTTAATATATATTTGTTCCACTAATGTCCGTTCCTACCAATATAAATTAACTTTAATCTCGGTTCGACTTATTCTTTACCTTTTCTAATTCTTAGAATTAGAAAAAAAGAGTTAATTGAACCGAGATTGAAATTAAACTATATTAATAAAATTACACTGGCTACGTTTACACCGTGCGCTTAGTCTGCGACCTATACGATAGGTGTCTTTGTTTAACCTACAGGATAAACAAGGACATCTATTGTATAGGCCGCGGCCTAAATGCACGGTGTAAACGTAGTCATTGGCTACATTTACACCGTGCATTTAGGTCGAGTCCTATACAATAGATGTCCTTGTTTATCCTGTAGGTTAAACAAAGACACCTATAGGTGGCGCGGACTGGGTGCTTTATTCTATCAAATTTTTAAGTACTCTTGAATGGATGAGAATGATCGTTTAGAATATCTGGGTCAGATCGTACAGGTGTTTTATCTGACCACAGCGCTGATCGTGCAGCGGCCAGCACGTGTCTGTTCTCAATATCTTTCATTGCATTGCACTCTCTCGTTATTGCAAAATTACTCGTGTAAATTTCGTAAGCACCAAAGTCGTCGAGTTAAACTTTCGGAACGTCTGCGGACTCACAAAGCAGCAATGTAGATATATGGCGAGAGAGATTCGTGAATTTTGCATCACTTCGTCAATCCCCGATTCAAGAGTTAAATTCTCTATAGCGTAAAACTATCTTTAAGAATTCAGAATGTCCGAGAATTAGTAATGCAACATTAATAATTGCATTACATCATAACGTACGATGGAATGATTACTGACAGTTATGCTTGACTATTAATCGCAACGTCTATGATAATTTTTTTATGTTTAAAGGTGAAAGTTATCTTCATTTTTAATACCGAAAGATAATTCGTAGTGATTTATATTTATTTAAATAATATATGTGTGGAATGTGCTAAATATATTCTCGATATAATGCTAACGATTTCCTATATCTTAGAAGAAAAGAAAAGTGAGAATGTTACAGCGCAATATTTGTTCTTACGTAATATTTATGCTTATTCGATTAATTTCAATTGGATGCGAGAGGCAAATTTTCAAAGATCATCATTAAGAAGAGGCAGAGGATTTGTAAAGATCAAAAGATTGATTTTTTATTTTTGTAGGTTATTGTAGTGTGATTATAATCTTTAGGAATAGAATGCCATTGATTTATTAAAAAATTCATAAAATGGAAATGAAAATCCAATAGTGCTAAAACTTGTATTTGATGTGGTGTAAAAATCTTGTTTTGTAACACGCTGACAAACAGCAACTGCGCGAGACGATTATTGTAAATCTTACTTTAGAAAACCCTATATATAATACGTATTGTAAGAAGAATTCTTTTTAGAAAACTTTATAACAGAAGGTATGTTTAAATAATAGTACTGTCAACTGCGTAGCAAGTTTGACCACCCCGAGAGTGATAAATGGCAACATAAGTTTCATCTTGGATTACTTATAGAGATTGTTTTGACCTGACCTGAATTGACCTGTATTCGAAAACACATTTCGGAATAAACATAAATTCCTAGCAAATTGTATTTAATCGCTCTCATTCCCGTTTCTATCAATGTAGATTAACTTTAATCTCATTTCAATTTATTTTTCATTTTTTTCTAATTCTTGAAATTAAAAAAAAATAAAGAGTTAGTTGAACCGATTAAAATTAAACTACATTGATAGAAACGGGCATCAAAGCAATTAAATTCATTACGGTTGAAAACTCTAATTGTTCAATATTTTAAGAATGTATTCATATCAACCCCAAACATTTACAAAAGTTTATATAAACTTGGTCTAGAAACACTTACAATTAGTTTTCGAGAGGTAGGAAGAATTTTATTATTCAACAATATAAAACCATTAATGGAACAAGTATTAAACACAGTTTAATGTGTGTGTGTGTGTGTGTGTGGAAACAAATAAAAAGAAAAATACATAAAACAGAACATTTGTTACAAAAATTGTTCGTTAGTATTTGTAAATGTTCATTTTCCTTAAAAATGTGTTGGTCGCAGGGGATTTCATTCTGTTGCATGATAAACTCGATTTGTTATGCTCGAACTTCGAACCCAATTAATTTTTATATTTAAGAGCATTTAAAGTTCATGAAGTTTTAAGAGAGTATATCGTAAATAGATGTGTAAGCAAATATTTATATAAAATTCTATATCCAGGAATTATTTCCAGAAAATATTTAACAGAATATGACAAAGTATAGGGAAAAGTGGGTGAATTGTGCGCACCTAAGGGAAATTTATTGTCCTGGAATGGTTTTCCAAGTTCAAAGCGCTATAAGTATGGAAATAGAAGCAATTTTGTTAAAGGAAAAAGTTTTTTATGCTAAAACGAACAACTTTTTTCTATAGTAAAATTACATTCGATAAATAATTTTTTGCATTCACTCGTATAACTTCAACTTGTTCTCCTGCAAAAACTACTTGTCAGATGCAATTTTGCAAAAGGAAATAATTGTTTTAGCATAAAGTATCGCGTATTGTACTTCACGGGCGCAAATTTTGAAACACCCTGCATATAAAAAACGTTTTATATGTATAATAGTTATTATACATATGTAAATAAAATGTAAACAAAATGTTCTATATTAAACAAATCATATGTGATTTTATCAAATAAACTTTCAAATTCGATTTTCTCGTCTTGTACAAAAATACTATTTTTTTATTTACTTTTACATAAATAATCATTTCTTTCTCAACTAATCCTGTATATACAACTTAAGTTACAAAATTCATTATGAACGTAACATGATATTATATTTTCTGTCCTTATATTTTGTTACTTTCAATCCTTAGACGAAGAAGCATTATTTTGATTACACAGGAAAAACAATTTTACTGAAGTATCTAAAAATCTAACAATAAGTAGATAACAATAAAAATAATTTTATTGGACTGTTAAAATAATTGTGTAGAAAACTCAATCATGATGAGCAATACTGCAAAAAGTTTTAACAATCTAACAACTAACTTGAGCGTTCTGTATAATTTGATAGTCCAATAAAATTATTTTCAGATCTGTATCTAGCTAATTTTTTTAGATACTTCAGTAAAACCGTTCTTTACATCATACGGTTTTCCTCGTAACAATATTTTTTTGCAATCTCTTCGATAAATAATAGCCGCATTGACGAATATCATTTACATTGATTTTCAAACACGATCGGTCCAATACTTCGACAGTCATACATCAACATGTGTTATGTCACATTTAAAAAATGATTTTGTTAAAATATCCAAATATTTGGATCTTTTTACACCCTACAACTTTTGTCTATAACATTTTTCTATAAAATTTAAATATATTTTCCAAGTTATTCAGGGGTGCCGATCTGTTTTCCTAACCCAATATTAATTATTTTGATAGCCCAATAAAATTATTTCCAAATCTGTATTTAACTAATTCAGCAAAATGCTTCTTAGTGCGTATAGAGAGTACGGATATTTGAGAGCGAGCATGGCAAAGCGGACAGCGCACTGGTCTGCAATGCTAGAGATCCCGGGTTCGATTCCCGGTAGAAAACCAACAATTTTCTCTACGCTCGTATCTCCTCTCGGAAGGCAATGGCAAACCACCCGAGAGTATCTTTGCCAACAATAACTTCTCTAACAAAATTTCGTCGTTCAGAATCGACGTTAAAAATTGTAGGTCCCATATGACTGTGTACAGCGTGCGCACCACAGGCATATGATAGAGAAGTTATCATGTAGGACTTACCTTCTTGTGTGCAGTTGAGTTGATAAGCGTTACCGACAATCGGCAACGCTGTGGGATATGGCACGTTCCTCAAGGCATATAAAAACTTTGCTCGTTGTTCTAGCAACGCCAAGAGGACTGCCAATAAGCAGAAGTATAGAAAAATGGTCAAAATTGACCATCCTGTCAGAGCTTCTGTGATTATATTTTTGATCATATTTATATTGTAACCTGTAATATTCAATCGGTTGTATTAATACTCGTTCTTTATCCTTTTCTCAACAAGCGATCGCAAAACAAAATTTTTTGAATCTTTAGAAAAAGTCAAGCACTCTTCTTGAAATCTGCAGAATGACCACGAATTTCGTTAGTGTTCAAGAGTGTTTGATCTTTTCTAAACAATTTTACAATTCTACAACTTTAAAAAAGATTGAGCGCTCTCACACAAAATTTGTGATCTTTTTTGCAGCGTATACTCAAGGAAAGTATTTATTTAATCTTTTTTGAAGATACAAGATTCAATCAGAATTGCATGAGAAATTTTACTGTGCGACTGTTCTATTGAGAAAAGAATTCGGCAATAACGACCCTATAAGCGCATAATATTATTTAATATGAAGTAATATTTTAGGCATATTCTTAGAATATTAAATGTAACATTTTAATAATATGTTACTAAAATTATATAATATTACAGGATATTCTCGAAATATTATTATTAATGGAAGGTTATATGTCCACTCCTGATAATATTATATGATTATTAAAAGTAATATTTTTTTATTTAATGTTACTGTAATATCGTATAAACATTAAAAAATATTATAACAGCATTTACTTTAATTTGTAAAACTGTTACATTTGTTCAGTATAAGTATACATTTAAAAATTGAAAATGGTTTTGGCGCGCAGTTGTAGAACTGGATACGTACTTAAAATCACGTCGAAACGTTTTTTTAGCACAAGATGCAGCATAGACTGATAAGAACTTTTCGTTGTTGGATTGTGAATTCAAATTGTACAAAATTAAAAATAATTAATATTTATAATTTTAATAATATTTCAGGAATATTAAGATATAATATCTAGGATATTATATAAGTGGACATATAACCTCTATAGAATACTCCCGTAATATTAAAAAAATATTTATGGTATTCTCGAAATATTATAATAACATTATTTTAATTTTTTAAATAATATCCATATAACATTCTAGGAACATTTTGCGCTTATAGGAGAGTAAGCATCGAGAAGAGAATCAAACACATACGAGAGACAGTTGGCAGATTCAATCGGGATTCTCTTCCGCGATAAGATTTAAATGGTTGCGTTCAGCAGAGAAAGCAGCTTTGCAACTGTTGTAAAATTCCACAATATGATTGGTTTATACGTTTAGATCTATAAGGAATCAAAAGCAAGAACTAATCGTATTGAAGAATTTTAAAACAGTGCAAAGCTGCTTTCTCTACTGAACGCAGTCTCAACTTTTTGCCACAGGCGATCGTATAGCGATCAGATCGCAGAAATGTTAACCAGCTGTAAGTGAAAAATCAAATCTTAGACACAAGTACGTTTTGTATCGGGAATCAGAAAACAGTCTGGCGATTACCAAGTCCAGGCACTGTGGAGGCGTGAGAAGAGGAAGCGTCGATTTTTTAACCCCGAGAATAGACAGCGGACTAATACGCACAAAGTTGCACCGGTGATGCCTTGTTATGTCTTGCGCTTATAATGAATGATCAGTGCGGAAAAGTCGCCCTTATATACTACCGGATTGTACTACAGCGGTCAGCGATTAAGTTCTTCCACCAATAGAATGGCGAATACGCATATGTGTACATATAACGTGCGTGTTAAGCTGCGTGCCACATGCGCGCAGATCGGAATGTGTATTCGTAAACGTGTGTTATGCTGAACGTCTGTTACGTGCGTATACATACGTGACACGCAAGCGAACTCGTAGAAATATATTGGAGTCTGAGTACCGGTCGTACGCGAGCGCGACTCCACCTCCTCCTTCTACCATTACATATAATAACGATCCTATCCTCCTCTCAGGCTCGAGTTATTATGACACGTGGTGGAAAGAGAGGGAAGCGAGTGGAAAAGATTTCTTCGCCATTGTCACTATCATGCGAATCGACACTGCGTCGGTATGACTTGTGGAGACGGTGTTACTCATTATACGCATGAATTTCCGCCTTCTTGTCACGTTTCGCGTTTCGCATTAGAGCTGTTACCGAGGGGGTAACCACTAACTGAAATATTGTCCCACAGATTATATGATTTCATATGATTTCATCTGATTATAAATAATTTTTTTCACTACATATGAAGTAATTTGATTAAATATACGATTTTATTTAATATTATATGATGATTTCGTGGTTGCATATGTAATTATTGGATTATACATATAGAGATTTCGTATGAATTTTATAATGATTTCGAGGACTTGTTCTACGATTACATTAAGTGGTTACCTCCTCGGCTGTTACTTTTGATTGACATCGAAGGTTCGAAGATTCGAAGCTCCGAAGTTCGAATGTCAAAGCCTTCAAAGCAAATCACCAGCCCATTTCGCACTGGTGCATTATATATGGTTTAAGAGTTCGAGATTTTGGCCAAAACTTAATATTTTTAAATGTTCCCACCAAAATTTATAAATGAATATATATTTTAATAATAAAAAATATTTCTTATGACATTTTTTAATATTTTGAAAATTATGTTACTTTCATACCGTATGTGTTTTTAAAAATGAATTATCCAACTTTTGTAATAATAAATTTCAGTGAGCAATTTAATATATTTATACATGTACTCATAATGTACTGATTTACATTATAATCCTTATTGCTTTCCTCTAACCAGATTCGAATAATTTTTTATATTTAAAATGATGCATGTCTAAAAAGAATAAATAATAACTATTTATCCGGCAGCCTCTGGCAGCTAGACTTTGAATAAAACTGATCACAAAGAAACATTTTACAAAATGTCATGTGAGTTTATGTGAGCAAAATTAAGTGATTTTTTACAGGCTGTATTAATTATTATTTTATTATTCCACGACGTAAATTTGCATTAACATTGTGTATTGTTTAATTTCTCTGTTTTTTTTTGTATAAGTTTTGATTACTAATTTTTTATATAATAGTATAGTAAATACCTGCAACAAGAATGTGTAAAAGCTTTGTGAATAAATATTAATTTCTTAACATATTTTGTAGTTGTCAAATTTTCACTAAATGATAGATGACGGCGAGAAAAAAGAAACAAGCGAATTTCCCGAAGCGACGAAGTTTGCGTCTTATAATGAGCGTAAGAACTCAATTACAAAAAAAACCGATGAATTTTCTTTGATTACTGACATATTATCTTTCAAATTCTATACATAAAAGATCCTATTAAAAAATTCGAAAAAATGACCTTTTGGCCAAAAAATTTTGAGCTCTTAAACTATAGTGCGGTGCGAACATAAAGAAAAAAAATGCAAAGGGGGTTCCCATACAGTACAGAACGTTGTTGAGATGTTGCAATGTTAAATATTAAAGTCGATGTTGTATCTATATTGATTTTTCCACATTGATTGTTAATGTTGCTGCAACGTTGAAACGACATTGAATAAATTTTATATCAAAATCTATTTTATTTTATAAAAAATGAACAATAATAAAATATCATGTAAATAGAAAATTTAAATCACTTAAATTGATCTTTTAACTCATTTCTAAACTGTATATGTTTACGAGGGAATCAGCCGCGCGTGCAAAATGCTCGCACATGTGGAATTGTTTTTGATCAATTTGATACGCAACGTTGACTCGCGTTCTTTCTACAGGGTGTTTCCAAATTAAATGGCAAAACTTCGGGAGCGTGTAGAGGAGTAAAAAACTAAGAAAAAAAGTCCTATAGACATATGCTCCTTTTTGCTTTGTTTCGCAGGAAATCACGAAAAAAGAAAAAAATATATTTAATTTATTATTTTAATTATTTTATTTATAAACTTTTTAATGAAGATTTTGTTCGAAATGTGCACCTCTTGCAGCAATACAAGCATTGCATCTGTCAAACACGGCTCTTGTAGCAGCCAGGCACTGTTCTTGCGATATTCTGTTCGCTGCAGCTACGATACGATTTCTCAAATGTTGCTCTGATTGAATAGGCGAAGAATAAACTTCTTGCTTCAGAGTACCCCATGCATAGAAATCTAATGGCGTTAAGTCGGGCGAACGAGTTGCCCAATGTACTGCTCCTCCACGTCCAATCCATCGTTGTGGGAATTTTCTATCTAACCAGGTTCTAGCGACTCTGCTGTAATGAGCAGGGCATCCATCTAATTGAAACCACATTTCAGTACGTTGTTGTAATGGGATGTTTTCTAAATAGTCAGAAAATTCATTCTCCAAGAAATTTAGAAAACGGTCCCCATTTAATCTTGCAGGTAAAAAAAACGGTCCCACTAAAACGTCGTTCCAAATTCCAAGCCAGACATTAACAGAAAACTCTTGCTGAAATTTGTATTCTCTAACAGACCTGGGATTTTGATGAGCCCATATATCATAATTCCTTTGATTAATTATTCCACCTCTGGTAAATGTTGCCTCATCTGACCACATTATTTTAGATGGAAATAAAATATCATTGTGGCATGTCTGAAGGTACCAGTTACAAAAGTTCAATCTGTTCCAATGATCTTGAGGTAATAAATTTTGCACTTTTTGAATGTGGTAGGGATAGCGATTATCTCCTTTTACAGTTCGCCAAATTGTTTGTGGTGACACTCCCAATACAGCCGACGCATTCCGAACGCTGGTCTCAGGATGATTGTCAAAATGTTGTAAAATACGATTCCCTGCCTGCAAATCTCTTCGTAACGCTGCTTGAAATCGGTTGTTTTCTTGTCGAATTGAAAATGTTCCAGTCTCTCGCAATCTATTAAATGTCAACATAAACACTCTTCGGTTTGGCACTCTTCTGTTTGGAAATCGTCGTGCATATTCTCGCACCGCCTTTAAAGCATTACCGTTGCAGAAACCGTATACAAAAACCATATCAGCATATTCACTATTAGAATACGTACGCGGCATATTGCAAAAGACAAAATTCATCTACTGTTAAAGGCTTTCAAAGAGCGACTGACAAATTCATAACAGAAAGTGGAAAATGTAATCAAATATGTCGGTGCTAGATATGGCAAGAAATGTAAACATTTTTTTTCGATTTCTCTGAAACGGAGCAAAAACGAGCATATGTCTATAGGACTTTTTTTCTTAGTTTTTTACTCCTCTACACGCTCCCGAAGTTTTGCCATTTAATTTGGAAACACCCTGTATATCGATTATATGTCACAGTTATTTAGATAGATAGATTGTATGTCACATCCACTAATATTCAGGAATCCATAGACGTTGCTCAAGACTCGAGATGGTCTTAAGCTAGTGCTTGAACCAATCAGAGAGCCGTATTAGCATCTTAAGACATTGCTTGAGATTAAGACCGGACTATGGATTCCGGCCTCAGTGTTCGTAGATCACTGAAGCAACAGTTCTCGTATGATTGTAGAGGTTCAGCACCGTTAGATAGGGTACAGGATTGGATGGGTGACCGCTTAGGAAAATAAGAAAATTAATTCTGAGGGGGGAAAACGGTTCTTTTTCAATTATAATTTTGTCGTGTGTGTTTCGGAATATGAAGTTCTTCCTATCTTGAGAAAAAGACGACTTTTTATCGTAGGAGGTGTGTGATGATGCAAAATGTCTCTAATAGTGAAGGCGCATGCAAATTCACATACAGAGGTGGTTACGATGGGGAGGGCGGCGGAGGAGTCGACTGCCGAGGCTTCGGTAGTTTGAAGTACGGAGTAAAAAGGAGACTCAAACTCAAGCGGCCGGTCACGAAAAAGTTGAACTCGATTTCTGACTTCGGAAAAGCGTTATATGGAAGAATAAATTCGAGCGCTCCTGTTGGATAAAACTATCAATTTAGAGGATTTGAAAAATATTTTTCCTCCCATTTTCCTGTAATTCTGTAAATTTGTGTATTTTCATATGTAGAATATATTCTGAGAAGGAAAGTTGTCGTCCAAATCCCATTTGATTTTTTTTTTTAATTTTAAAGTTTTTTGATGTCGGTAAATTAAAAAACGGTAATTTAATGATAATTTGTAACTATGTATAATATAAATGTATGTATTTTTCAATAAATATGATGCATTTACTATTTAATCAAATAAAATGAAATTTTATACAAATTAAAATTTCTGCATTAAAAATAAAACGAGCATACATATGTATTCCGTACGCGTCATCATGTGGTATATACTTCCAACTTTTCCCGCAAAAGCACTAAAATTGAATCGTCTCGATTTTTCATATGTTTTTCAAAGCTCATGTTTCGTCCTCGAGTTTGATTTTATTTTTACTCCATTACTAAAAATACAAGAGATCCGAGTTCGATCCCCGGCCGAGGTAATATTTTTCGCAATAAATTTATTTTCAGCATATTAATATTTTTCTAATGTGATGTAATTGAGCATCAAATTATTAAAAACTGCTTGTCCAATTTAATTTAATTTGTGATATTATTACAGTAGTTTAATTGTGTTTATAAGTCCGAGAAACCAATTCTGAGCGCAGTTCGACTACAAATATGGTCTATGTATATGTGTATATGTATGTGTACATATATAGATATATACAATGAGAAAATAGCCTAAATTTAAATAAATATTTATTTGAATACAACTAAATATTTATTTACAATAAATAAATATTTACTTAATAAAAAGAAGTGATTGCTAAATCAAATTAATGTTTTTTGTACCAATTAAATATATTTTTATATTTAATAAATATTTAGTTGATACCATTTAAATAAATATATTGAAATTTAGGATATTTCTTTCTCAGTGTATATATAATTCATATTGAATTATTTAAGCATTAAATATCTAGCTTAGACCGGTATAGACACATTCGAATATTAGGCGTGTTCGTGGTTTAGGCGGTCCGCTTGATGCCATAAATACTTCGAAGCATTTGTTGATTGGTCAATCGAAAGCTTCGAAACATTTGTACCACCTCCTACTGAAAAAAATCACGTAACAGAGTTACATAATGAAATCGTGTTATCTAATTAAGACAAATATCACGTAGAAGAAAAAACATATCATCATGTGACTTTTCAAATTACGCAATTTAAAAAAATCACATATTGATTTGGGCTGTGTTCCAACTTTACTGCCAGGGCTGAAAATGCTACAGTTTATATTACGTTCATTATAGATTTTCAGTACAGGCAGTCAATTTTGGAACATAGCCTTGGAACAATCCTTTACGAGATTTATTTGTTTTAATTACATGATTTCGTTATGTGATTTTGTGACATGATTGTTTTCAATAGGACGTCTTAAGGGGGGTACTTCATGTATTGTGCTGAAAATATGCACATTTATGTATTAGAGTTCCACAACTAAATTAAATTTTACAGGCTACAAATTTGGCTGGATTGGGAGGCAATAATTACAAAGAATGTATACGATGTATAATGTCAAAAGTAATGACTGACGAGCTGGCTTCTCATTTCAGTTACAAAAACCATAAAAGCAAGAAAAACTTCTCCGAGCTTCAAATTTCTGTTGCTGTATTAGGTATTGTAGCTAAACTCGACACATGATGTATATTTGAAATATAAGTAGACATTATACACGCATGCCTCTTTAATTGTAGTTTTTCAGTTTTTTTACTGGTTTTATGCTGTTAAAATGTATGATAAAAAGGAAACATCTGTAAAGGAGATGGAGTCTGTTATAGCTATATGGCTCAGTAAATCATCTGAAAGGTTAAAGAAAAAGAATAATAATAATAAGTGATTACTTCTATGGTAAATCTACTACCCATTGTAAGCTGTCATATATATATATATATATATATACATATATAGCAATGTGCATTATATTTATTACTTAAACACTCTGATGGAAAAAATCATTATAAAAATATTAAATATATTTTTACAGATTTTTATTCAGAATTATAATAACGAAATTATACTGAAAGTCGGTCAATTGATATATGTAGATTTTAACGATTTATTTCCATTAGGGCTTATATTAATACGCTAAAATGATTATTTAAAAAGCTGTTTTGTTTCATTAAAGAACATGTTATTTTAATTTCTTACTTCAATAATTATAATTATCATTTTTAATATTATAAGAAATACATATACAATACGTTGTGTTATTACCTTAATAGTATTTCTTTAAATCTTTTTTCATAAATTTAAAAACAGCCTTGTAGGCCCCAAAAATATACCTCATTAACGCACAAATAAAAATTCTTACTTTTTAACTTTTAATACTTCAAAATTTCAATTCATTAATCATATTATTCTTTTTAAATATACCTGAAATTCTTGTATAAATCCAATTTAATACAGGCCAATTTAATATTAGAAATTATTTATTCTGAATATTAAAAGCACTAATTCACTCAACAGTGAATGAGCTTTTCATCCTCAAAAGAAGTAATTAATGAGTCGACAGATTTATAGAAAGTTTGAACATCACGCAATATACAGCTCGTTTATAAATTGTCAATGCAATAGTCAATTATAATTGAATTAGTTTTATATATCATAATATAAATTATTCTTGATGTTTAAAAATAACTTATATTACATACAGTATATAAAATCAACCTTAAAACTACATTCTCGTATTAAATTTCTATAAGGGAAACCGATAGAATATTCTTTGTAATAATCAAATTATGCATAGAATATTCTATATATGCTATGAGAACAATCTTAAGAAATGATATTAGAATATTTAGGATAGTGTACTTTCGAAAAGAATATAAGAATATTTTCAGAATATCTATCTTCTTAAGAGAAGCTTCTACGAATATTCAAATCTTCCTAGTGGAGAATCAGAAAATATTCCACGAATACTTAAATATACTAGGTGTACAAATAAGTTTCCGGGTTTCACACATGGATGGCGCCAACGACACATG
>NW_017257269.1:252121-271284 GCF_001594055.1 Mycetomoellerius zeteki
TCGTTCTATCGTCGCGGTATTCATGCATTGCAAGAGAGATGGCGAAAATGTATAGCTAGCGAGGGACGATACTTTGAATAAACCGTTTTTTGTTTTTTTCTTGAAATTTTGCATTTTTCATTGATCAAAAAAATCCGGAAACTTATTTGTACACCTAGTATGCTGGCTGGGTTGTATTCACCTGAAACAAAAAAACAAAAAGAATTTCTTTTTTGTAGGATTTACGTTATTAATTGAACCTATTTTTAAAGAGAATAATATTAAATTATAAAAATGGTGACACATAGAAGAAAAAATATCGATTTTTACGAAAAATTTTTGTGTTAATTATGTAAAAAAATAATTTATTTAAACAATATATACAATTATAAATAAAGGTTCATTTTATGAGGAAAGTATTTATCTAGATGTGTGCACAAGTAGGGCTCGGATGAATAGTTTTTGAGTTATCTTGCACGCCAATTTTGAAAAAGTAGTTTCGAAAAAAACACATTTAAAGTTTTAAGTATACCTAACCAACAATATTCGAGTACTTACAACTAATCTGCTATGCTGGTCCCATAAAGTAAACCTTCTGTTTCTTAAAAAAAATCTTGTATGGCCGCATTTTGTTCTCAACGAGCCGATCGAGCCTCTCTGGTGCTACTTAAGAGGGGCACTTCATCTAATGGGTAAAAAAAATCGAAAAATTGCAGCAACACTGCTGCAACATTGCAATAACATTACATGTTGCAGCAATATTGCAGAGATTTTGCAGCGATATTGTTGTAAATTCTATGTTATATGGAGAGGTTGTCATCATATCCACTACGCTACAAATACTCGAATATGAATGTTCTAATAAACTTTAAAGGAAATGCTGTTATCAACTTTAATATTGAAATATCTCGGAAACGGTGGACCGTCTACGCCCAAATGGAGGATGATTTTTATTCAGAGGAACACACTCTACAATTCTGCCAAGTTTCATTAAAATCGATGAGGGTCACTCTGGACCCTCCCCTTCCCCTTGTTAACATCTGTGTGCATATATCTGTGCTTCGTTAGTCTCGGTCCGCAACTTTGTTTTAAGAGGCCTTAAGTCATAAGTCGAAAGAGATAAAGTGACAATAATTTCTGTCTTTAAACTATTTTTGTGCAGTCTTTAGGTTTTAACCGTTAGACTTAAGCGAATTGAGCAAAATTCTTTTCTTATGGCCTAAAAGCATAAGTTCTGGTCATTCAAAAAATGACTATCGCGGCAATCATATTTGATATGAATAGGAACGTTGAAAGTGTATATCGACGGCACCTTAACTGTATTTTCGCGTAGAAGTGTGCTGATAATACAAATTAAAAGATTGATAATTATATATTTATTATATATTTCTATATAGATTAGATTACATTTTAGATTAGATTTAATATATATATGTACATGCTACTATTTTATTAATTTTTTTTTTTCTGTAAAAATACCTCTTCTTGGAAATAAGAAAGTTTCAATGAAACAAAATTGTTTGGTGCGGCTTGTGGCAAACATGTTTTGCCGAATTGCGAAGATACGTAACGATTGCGAAACTCGAAAGTGAATGGCGCCTTCATGTCACAGTTCTCATATTCGCATGCTTGTACATAATATAATATTAGGCTTGTTTTTTTTAACTGAACTTCTTGCACGGTTCGTCTTTTCTCTCCAACGTGGAGAGAAGAAAGATGAATCGTGCAACTTTAGCTAAAAACAGCAGACCTATTTATAGCTTATGATTTAGGTCAATGTACTGGTTTACTTCTTGCAAGAAAGAAATTTTTACACGCAGTAAGATTTTGCTAAAGAGAGAGAAGAACGGCGCATATTCTTATTAATACGTATCATGTATTTGATTTATATTTATTATGACGCAAAGAAAAGAAAAAAAACAGATTATGACTCATAGTAAGTTCTTTGGATGATATTTCATTATTGCGTGCGATTCTCAAATTGATTGTGAGATATTATTTTTGCAGATACTGAAAAAGGTAAATTGATCGTGAAACTTTTACTATTAATCACCATCAATAGTAAAGGTTTATCTCCGACAAACATTCTGATTACTTGATTATCATGGCATTATACTAGCTCTTGTTTTTATTTTGAAAATTGAGTTAGATACATCCACGTGAATATAAAATTCCGAGCGTTTAGACGTTCACGCATGGATTGTTACTTTGCATATTCTTTTTTTATTCTTAATCCATTATTCATGACACGCAACAATCGACTTAGGCTGCGGTCCACTTAGCGCTTCAAACGTTACAAAGCATTTGGAGCACTGATTGGCTGGTCCACTTGACGCTTTGGCACGCTCCCAATAATGCCTATGTCGTCATCATTACGTCATCGTTTTTGCTCTCACTTCCGCTCCAATTATCTCACCTCGCGAGGTAGGTTAGCCAGAGCATTGTAAGCATTTGGCGGGAAATGTGAATCAAAAGTGAAGATAGGTTGTAAAACGTACATTAAAATGCCACAATTAGAAGTTACTGACACGGAAATAAATAGTGTTTATATATTTAATTTGAATGATGAAGAATTTACTCGTGCTTCAAAAGGTGAATAATCTTTAAGTATCATTCGTTTTATACTTCTAAATATATGTGCAAAGGAGATTAGGAAACGTCTTGAAATTTGTATTAATTATATGTTTATAAATTCGTAAGGTTTTTTGACAAATTAAAACGTTCGTAAAAATACATTGCAACAACATTATTTAAAATAGTTTTGTTTTCAACAACTTTGTTTCAACATGCAACGAAATTAACGGAAATCCATATGGCATTACAATGCTACCTTGGTCCATTTGGATTGCGACTGTAGCATTCATAACATTAATGGACCAACCGGAGCGTAGCATTCGGAGCGTAGCGTTTAGAGCGTTTAGAAGCATCAAATGGACTGCAGCCTTAATCATAGATTAATTCCTGTATACAACTGTGTATTCAGAAAAAATATTTAGTTCGCTTTGAGTAACTAGTTCCAACAAGATAGAATCGTTTCGTATACCGTTTTCAAATTGATTAAATATGTGATAAATATTGATTACGATTAATTACATTACACTACTATATGAATATATCAAATATGTAAAGAATCATGTTATATAAATAAGATTATCTGACAATAAGTGAAAACATTGATTCACTGGGTCAACAGAGTCATTTTAGCGAAAAAATATCGATTTGATAAAATCATTGCGAAATCGGTTATTTTCGTATGTTCGTCGTAATATTAAGGCGCGTGAATACGATATTTCCTTTTGCGTCATTTAAATAAATTTTTTATTTACACAATTTTAATCCGTTTGTTTTACATAAAATACATATAACAACCTTATTTAAGAAAAACATGAGTTTACTAGTTGTAAATTTTTTTAATGATGAAACTTCTTGACAAAATCCCCAAATTTTTAATAATCAATTATTAATACATCGAGTCTAAATATACATAATACAATTTTTCGCTGCGACATATCGCGTGAAATCATTTCAGTATAATCAAGACTCGTCATCAGCTTCATGAATACTTTTTAATCTCTTTATTGTTGTTTAACGATATACTTTTAATTATACCACAAGCTACTTGTAACGTACTCAAATATACCTCTGCTACTTATCTTCGTCAACAAAACTACCATGTCGTACGAAACTTCGAAACTAAGATACTGGCGCAAGCATGGAATTAGCTTATGTCAACATTATCTAATATTAGTGTGAAACACTGTGTCTCTTGATTGTTGCTCCTTATAGTTTTCTTATCATTGTTTAAATTGCGGTATTTAAACCGTGATGAAAGACTTATTGTAAGGTGAAATCATTTCGGTTACAGGAAAAAATTATTTGATGAAACCGATTTTTGCATTCCTATACATAAAGAAGGTAGTATGGTTCCCCATTTACACACATTTTATATAATAACTTTGTTAATAATATTCAAATTTAAAACTCAACGATTACATTCATCAAATAAGTATTGTGTCTAATCGAATTTAGATTCAAAGTTATGGAATATTTACTTAGAACATTATTTATAAAAAAATTATTTATAAAATTTTTTCTTAAATAACAAACATGTTGTTTGTTAAAAATATAGTGCGTAGAAAAGCAGGCACTTTTTTCATGTTTGGCAAGATTTATTAGAACGAATAATCAGATTTCAATGTTATAAGCCCATTCTCTATATAATAAAATTTTCTTTTATTAAAAATGTATAAAAAAATACAATTTAAAAATGGCTGACGATAAAACAAATATGAAACGTTAGTTGTATAAAAGGAATCTAAATCAGTTAAGTGGCTGCTTCTCACATTATGCTAAAAGCAACATTAATTTCATTATGCGCGATCCTCAATGGTTGAATTGCGGGTTCAAATATTTCCGAAGAAGAAGCGTGAAAAAAAATAGCGAAGTTCGACATCATTGCGTCGTTGAAAAATGTAATCACAAAATATTATCAGTCTTTATCGAACGAGTGATAAAATATAATATATGAAGTATAAAAGCGACAAAAAATTTCAAAAGAAAAAATTATTTATCATATATGTACATATCATCAATTTTAAAAGCTTGGAAGCATACTATATAGATTATATAATAAATTGTTGCGATGGATGTAACGAAGTAGTTGAGTAAAAAACTAGAATTTAAAAAAATAAGCCGTTGATTTGCTCTATATTACTGAAAATCTTATTGGTTCATATTTTGCCTCAGTGGAACTAAAGTCTTTGAGTATATATTATCAAAAATGGAATTTGAAAAAATTACGCTAGTTTTTGGGAAATTTTGCAGATGAACAATTGGACAGACAGATGAACGGCAGGATTAACATTGTAAAACCATTTGCTATAACTTAATAAATACCAAAACAAGGGTTGTTTTGCCATAAAAGAGCCTTTGTCATAAGGAATCCGTATTCTTAAATTATTATAAATTGTAAATTATTTTCTTCATGTGTTTTCTTACTTTACTAATTACTTAATATTGTTTACTTCATGAGTATATAATCTAATCGCGATTGCACATTTATAGAATCGGCCATTATTTAATTATCAACTCAATGATGTTGTCCCTGAACGATTCTTGATCGAAGTTCTACTTAGTACGGTTCTTTCCCGGTTATCTTTTCTATCTACTTAGGTACTTCGCTAGATTGGTATCAACACACGTTTGGGAAACAAATACGAAAACTATTACGTTATTAATAGCCGTCCTTCATCATACTACGTAGCACGCCTAAACGCAAATAATTGAAAGATATGAAAACAGATTTTGAAACTGTACTTCTAACAGACATTCTTCTCCATCTTTGTCTAACTCTGTTACTAACTGGCGTCGATAGCGATCGGTTGAGAGACGATTTTGCTATGATCGTATCAATTAATCTTTTGCGTTCTCTCACTCTCTGTATTCTGTATTGCTTTGCTAGACTAATGCCTAAATTCTAAGCAGAATCGTAAAGCTCGTAACATATTTCTGTAAGACTTATAAGAATTTTTAAGTGCTTATACCTTTATATAATATTTTTACAGACAGCTTCTTACTAGCCATAAAATTTATAAGAAATTGTAGATATTTACGAATAATCGTACGTCTTACGATACATACGCATAAAATTAGAATACTAGTCATAAGTTCTTATAAGTTTTACGAGAACACGTTACGAGTCTTACGATTCTACTTAGAATTGATCCATAAAATCCATCTAGAAACAAGAAAAAGCACAAATAACAGAAACAGGAAATAACAGATTTCAAGCTATCAAAAACTGCGTATTATACATTGTAATATACGCAGTTTTTGATAGGTCGAAATCCGTTATTCTCTGTTACCTACACTTTTGATCTAGGCCCTAATTAATTCTTTAATGATAAGGTACGTTAGAATCAGATGTGATCCCACGGCTTCGTTAGTTAAAACATTTTTTGTTTTATGCAATTATTTAAAGTTAATTAGTGCACTTCAATGTACTTTTTCACCTATAAATAAACAGAAGAAGAATCTTTATATTATTATTTATTTTTTATTTATTTTATAAATTAATTAGATAACAAACGAACATCTTTCGGGTACACCCCACTTTTCTAGATACTTTATGTCAGAGCTGTACGAGGTCGATATTTTTTAGCTTAAAATAGAAACGTATCAATATTCACGCCCATTACCATTCCTACTCCTTACTTCATTGCTGTTTTATCATAGCACGTGATGCTTGGTCTCACGGACGATACTAGTCTGAAATCGTTAAAAGTTTTGACTTGTGTCTTTCACTATGTTTAAAAATATTCTGTTACTAATATTATAAGGTACTATTATTCATATTTTTATAATTAAATATATTATGAATAATAGTATCTTATAATATTAGTAACAGAATACTTTTTAAAACATAGTGAAAGACACAGGTCAAAAACTTTTAACGATCTCAGACTATCGTCGCTCATAAGACCGAGCATCGCTCGCTATGATAAAATGCAATAAAGTAAGGAGTAGGAACGGTACACGGTGAGTGTACACAAAATAACGACACATTTCTATTTTAAGCCAACAAACACCGACCTTGGACAATTCTGCGTTTAGAGAAAGCTAATTATTTGACTCGGCGTATATGCGTAACAGAGGATAAAAATTTAAAGCTTATCGTCATTTATAAATATATAACTTCGACTGTATTTAATTAATTTTTAAGTTAATTCTTAATCGATTTGCACGTAATTTGCAAAATTATTTGTTGATACATATTAATAACACTAATTTATAAATCTTGAATAATTTTTAGTGCAAGATGAAACACAATTTATTAAACGTAGTTTAGGACGCTGAGTTTGAATCTGTCGCTGGAAAAGTTTCATCAAGTCGAATTTTTAAGATACAGCATGTTGGTAGCACCGTTATTTAACTGATAGTAATAATTAAAAATTTATCATGGAATAGGTGCATTAAAAATTCATTCTTTTCAAATAATTTAAGTGCAACAAGTAATCAGCGAATGTTTTTACCAAAATTTAATGATAATTGAGAAATGTTAAAGGATCAAAAGTGTTAGGACGAAAGTGCATATTAAAAAAATAAAATTAAAACAGTAATATCAATTAAACCTTGTCAAACTTCTTTACATTAAACGAAAGAATTACTATACTTATTACTTATTGTGTCTTTGAGATTGTCTTAATGATTTTTTTCATTAGTAAATTTGATAAATGAACGAAGTGATATAAGAAGGCTTGAAATTGCGCGATTGCGGCACTATCGCTAAGTCTAAATACGTTACATTACATTTAAATATATCTAAATAACATAATAGATATTTTCTACAATGAGAAAGGTTAATAGTTCGGAAAAAATCAAAGTTGAATTTTCACATGCCGTCATTAACTGTTATCGTATCTGCTGACTTCATACTTATCGCAACGACCGGTATTGCGATCTATTTTGTGAGTAATGACAAAAGTACATTGTGCTTGGTAACAGTAACATTATCGTTATTTGATCACCAAGATCGATACAAATTCGATAAAAATTCAGTTAAATTTTTCGTAAAATTTTTCTCTGTAAACAGTCATTTCAAGGATAAAACGTTTTGCTTCTTTAACGTTTCAATTTTATCTTACGTAATAAAAAAACAACTTTTTTATATAACATTCAAACGTGATGCTAAAATATATATATAGAGTATACAATATAAAGTGATGAATAAGTTTAGACTTCGTAATGAAAAATAAATTTGTGCTTAATTAAGATATTTTTCGAAGATTTCTGGTATATTTATTTATATTTGTGTTTTATTTTGTTTTAAAAATCGATGAAATGCATAAATATAGCAGTTGGCGTTTCTTCTTTCTTTTTTTAGTTAGATTATAATTTTCTTTATTTTACTGCCATATTGTATTTTGTCAATTTTATATTGCTATTTTATTTAGTTATTATTCGATTATACTATATAAATAAAAGCATTTACTTTTCATATATCAATCGCAATATCAAGATGAAATAAAGTGTCTTTTTTTTTTATTAATATATTATATGAAGAAGGAGCTATTTTTAAATTATTATATCTTGAAAATAAAAAATTATACTAAAACAAAATACAAAATATATTTAAAAGTTGATACTTTAAAATACATTTAAAAATGAAAACTTTCGTGTAGCATTAACAAAATATAGAAAAAAAATTCGTTACCGATGTCACAACGTCATAAAAATCTTTAATTTCATCGATTAATTTCTCTTTGATGTTATGCTTTTCTTAGAATTGTGATGTGACGGCCAAATTGGACAACGGATTCGTATTGAGGTAGTTATACCCCAAAATGCATTATTGAAGAAAGTCTTGAAATTTTCGTCTCAAGTAATTTAGTAATTAATAACTTATTAATATGCTTTTATAAGCATAATAATACAAATGCTTATAAAAGATGAGCTCGAATTACCGTCCCGTAATATATAACCGATCAAACATCGCAGATTTTTTTATATCTACCAGTGTAGTATGGCTATTTTTGTTGTGATGCAACACGAATTTTCGTGTCAAAGTTTTGTGAGAAAACTCGTGTAACAAATATTTATCGCTATAAATAATGATATTAAATATTGAGTCGATAAAAAACCTTGATTTTATACATTTTCTTGAGAACTGAGAACGTCTATTAGATATGGCAACGTCGCACTTTCAAGGACTGACAAGGAGGTTGTCTTTCGCATTCTTGTCATTTCTTCGCAAGAGCTGCTTTACACCTTTTTTGCTAAAAGTATACATTTGATATATTTTCCTTTATAATGCAATTGTGCGGACATTTTTTCTTTCGTATAAATATCTTGACAGATAACTTGTGTCTATATTCGTCTGCTCGCAAAAATGCGACGTTGCCATGATTTAATTCCTCTTATTTACTACGTGATACGGAGGTTTCCTTTTTTCTTAAATTAATTTATTTTATTATAATAATATTTAATATTGTAAGTATATAAAATACTTCGTTTTATTATTTTTAGATTTTATATAGCGATATATTTGCTTGAAATTTAGAGACATGTTTGAGTCTGTCGTTGACTCGCATAGTTGGAGTATAACTACCTTAAACAGGCAAAGTTATCGGAAATGACTATATTCACACGTGTATTACAAAATAATGTTGAACAGTGCAATTTTTTCATATTTTATTCAATTTTTTAATCAATTTTCTATAAATATTCCAATTTTTTCTATTAAACATCGTCGATGAAATGGATATCGTTATTTATCATTTTGGAAGTACTTTTAGTAATAAAAATTTCATCGAAATTAGTATGTAAGTATTGAAAATATAGAATTAAGTATGAAAGTATTAAAGTAATTAAGTATTGAATTAAAGTAAGTAAATAAGTATTGAATTAAAATTTCATTGAAGTAGGCTTTATTTAATCCTCTAAGGATGACATCGTCTTGTCATACAAAATACAATTTTCTATGACACGCGTGCGCGCACATACACGCACATACGCACACACGCGCGCGCGCGTGCGCGTATATATATATGAATATATAATATATGTATATATTCAGGGTGTACAAAAAGTTCCAGATCCCTTAAATCTCTTAAAAAGTAAACTTTATGAGAACAAAATTTGTTTATATATATTTCATACAAAAGTTGTATTTAAAATAATTCGTTTACAGATTTTATCAGTTTTATTTTGGGTGGTGACATCAAGATCAAGGTACCTATCACGAAACATATCGGAATGAATTCCGATCGGAATTATTCCGTTTTCCTTAGAAAACACAATAGAAATTTAGGGAATAATTGAATAATTCCGATCGGAATCCATTCCGACTTTCCATGATAAGTCAAGGTTAAATTGATTTTTTTTTAATGAAACACTCTTTTTTATTTTTTATTTCAAAATCTAATAGTTATTGTCGAGCTTTTCAAAACACTATAATGAAACTTCTTTTTAATCAGTACTTTTCGAGTTATGAGACTTGATAGTTATAATATCGCTGGCATTAACATTACCTAAGATATAACGTCGCTTGACGTCGCTTGAGTCAAAACGTTATATTCATGCGCATCATGGCTTAATAATTTTTATTAAACATAACTTTTATTAAATATAATTTTGTTAACTGAGTGTTCCTACCGTTGTCTACATTACATCATTGAGACAATATAAGATGGTAGAATTGCGATAAGTGAGATTTGTTCTCTTCGACAGTTTTACATATGGACTGCTTTTTATGAATATAACCGAATTCTCACTGGACAATATATTTTAACTAAATTTCTGATAATGTATGTAAGATGTTTTGTTATTTTACATTGAAAATGACCCGATCGGTGTCGAAACGTTTGATTATTGTATATATACGTTTATTAAAGATCTTATATTATAGTTGGCTCGTTGCCCTTGTTTTATTTATTGATTTATTCTAATTGAGCCATATTAACATTTAATTATTACCTAAGATGTATCGCGTGGAGGTTGCCCGGTCAGATTTTTAAGTCGTATGTATGTGCGCGAGCGTGTCTGTGTGTGTCTCTATCTCCTCCTCTCTCCTTCTTAATAAATGACGATATCTAATATCTATCCTCTCTCCCCAGAGATATCACAGTTATCTTTGATTATAAAGTATTTACTTAAATAAAATATTAATGATAACCAGGGACTCGAACCGAAAAAATTCGGTCCGAGGCTAAATCCAACTTCCAGTTCTTTTACCGTAACGGTTACCGGGTTCGTTTGGATTTCGGTCTTTTTCGGTTTCGGTCTTTGATAATTATATATATACCCATAACGGTCACCGTTGCCATTAAAAGAACTAAAATCGACATTGAAAGTTGAGTATCCTCGGACTATAATCATATCCAGCCGAAATTTTAATATATCCATAATGTATCCATAATGTAATTTCGGAGTGCCTGATACTAACTGAATAGGAGTGGAATATATCCTTTTTAATAATGCGAGGATGGGGTAAAGTCTTTATATGCACAAGTAACAGAACTTTTCAATCAATCTTTTAGAAATAAAGACAATCCAGTATACCTAAAGCGACTGTCATTCATTTGAGTATTTGTTATTCTTTTAATCCTAGCTCGCCATATCAGGATATGATGTACTCATGAATGCGCTTTTTTACATTGCGATTTCAGATTATAATTTTTTTATGATATAATTTAACAATAAAATATTTTTCATTTGATCCTTGTTTATCTATTTTTGTTTCAGAGATATCAATTTCGCACGTGATAAGCTTAAAATTAGCTATGTTTTCTGTTCAGAGGCATAGCTTGACGAAGTTATAGACTTTGGTGGAGTCTATCGAGGAAAGTAAAAATATGTATGACGAGCTACCCAAACAACACAAAAAAAAAACTAAAATTGATGTAAAACGTCTTTAAGTCATCTTTTAGACGCAAAAAACGTCTTATGACCCGATTTTAAATATTTTTTATTATCTAGTTAGGATTAAAGAAATGACAAATACTTCCGAGTCCGGGACTTTTTGTACATCTTGCATATATGTATACATATATAGAAAGAGATATATATTCATATACTTGGATCGTGAAAAAGGTACAATCATAGTTTTTCACTTTAAACGTCTTAAACATTTTTAAGGGGATCACACCACTTGTAACTTTCAAAAAATCGAATTTTTTTTTGCATTTTTTTGAAGTATAACTATCTAAAAATATGTCCTCAAAATTTGAAGTCGATCCGAATAAAATTGAATGAGATATTGGCTTTGAAAGAGAAGCGTGTGTTACGCAGACGACTGGCAACACTGCCGCCTGCCGCGTTCGGCCCTCTCTCCGGTTTCTATCCATCGTTCTGCGAAAAGGGTCGTATACCTTACTTGAACGATGTGTTCGTGGCTTCAATCAAAATAATAATGAAAGTTTCAATCAACTAATTTGGAAAATAAACCCGAAGATCGTGTCAAGTGGAACGATTATTGTAAACTTATCAGCCTACATTGCAGCTGGATTGTTCAATGAAGGATCGAAGTCACTTTTATTTTTTCTCAACTTCATCGGAGTAAATTGTGGCCATAATGCACACGCATACGTGGAAAAAACGGACAGAGCCCGGATTTCAGGCAGAGAAGCGCGCGGCCGAGAGCACCCGTGAGGGAAGATTGAAGAAAAGGCAACACCAAATTGATATTTTGGAATCGGCAATGTCGGCGGAAGAGCTGTTATATGGGCCCGGAATAGATGATTCAATGTAAGTTAAAAAAAAAAATTGTTTTCTTCGTGTAAACTGAAGTTGAAACTTTAAACGCATTTTTCTAAAAATGGCATTTCTCAAGTCGGTGACCAAAATTACTCAAAAACTACTGAACCGATCTTTTTGAAATTTTGCAGGCTTATTCAATACATAAAAATCTAGTCTTTAATCGTTCGATTTTTTTTTCGACCAAAACTTTTTTTTATACAGCCAAAAAACGGCCGTTTTTTTTTAAGAGAAAATCGAACCATTAACTTTGATTATCCGCCATTTTGTCAAAAATGCATATTTTTTTACATCGAACGATTAAAGACTAGTTTATGTTGTTATTTAACTAAATCCATTTCCATTTTTTGTTTCAGATGATCCAGTTCGCCACAGTGTTGGTCACCGCGAAACGACTTTTTAAAAACTTATTATATATGATGGCCATTTATAATTAAACTGTTTAATATTTTTCAATAAAGAAATTCCTAAAAGATGTTTATTGTCTATACTTTAAGATGATATATTGATATTATAAAAAAGTTTAGTAGTTTTCATAAAAAAAATTCCTAAAAATGACCTATTTTTTCGCGCAACAAGTGGTGTGATCCCCTTAAAGTGTACTGAATTTATAGAATCGTACCCATTGAGATTTTTGTTCGGAACATCGAGGACAAAAATATATTTCAATTCTAACCAAATGCAGGGACATATTTCCATATGATCTGTGCGGCATCCTTTTATTAAAGTTAAAAAATTAACTTTGGAACTTTAGCAGTCTGCAATTAAAATAAAAATTGCGGATTGTGGGACACACTGCGCGAGGGAAAAGTCAATTATTTTGTAAATCAAAGATGAAGCATTTCATAACATTTCAGATCGTATCTTGACGCATGGTGGAAGTAATATATGGTGGAAGTAATTATATTTTCACCATGTCTTGACGCATTTAACTTCACATATATGTTCACGCATATATGTGTTACGAATGGCGTAAATGCGCACAATCTATGTATAAGCAGAGATACAAGTTGCTTGTTTATTATCATTTGAATAATATCTGCCTGTTCACTAGGATACAATTGATTGATTTTTGTCCCGCCTTTTCTGTGTGCAAAATTGACGCTATTTTTATACTTCTGTTCTTTGCGCAATTCTGAAGTTATTATTGTGAGTTTGAAGAATAGCAGCGGAGAGACCAGTTGCGTTACAAAAGATGTGTATCGGAATCGATGAGATTTCGAAGGTGATCTTGCATTTATAAAGATGTGACTTGTGTCTTATAGAAGATTCAAGACGATTTCAAGTAAAATTTTTAGATTGCTGAGATATCATTTTTTTAATATCATTTAATAATCCGTGTAAATTTCTAATCGAAAACCAGAATAAATTAAATTCATACATATATTTATTACTTTGAACTACTTTAGAAAGTGTGACACGTCGCATTTATAATATTTACATACATCACACAAATTCTTTTGTTAAAAGATCTTTTTGTAAAGGTAATGTTGTAAATTATTCAAAATAATGTTATAGATTAGACAAAATGAAAAGAAGAAGAGAATTATCTAAAATTAATATATATTTATTTTAGTAAAATGTGTAGTAAAAAGAATGGGCTATGAGCCAGTTATAACAAAGAATATTTAATAAAATTTCTTACATACATGTATACATGCAAACGAACGTTTCGACCCCGATCGGGTCATTTTCAATGCAAAATAAACAAAATTATAAAATTCTCGGAAGATTTAGCTAAATTATTACGTCCAGTACAGAATTCAGTTGTATCAATGACATATGGTCCATATTTAAAATCGACGGAGATCTCATCTCACTCTCTTTTTACAATTCTCCAATCTTACAAATAAATAATAAATTAACAATACGTTATAAATTAACTTAAAATACAAATTAAATAAAAATATCTATCTTAAAATGTCTTAAAGATGTAAATTAGACGCAGAGAGGAAAACGCAATTAACAATGTTATATTAAATAAAAAGTAAGCCATAATACGGATGGGTCTCAGATTTGTAATCGACGATGTCAAACGACTTACTGACAACAAAGAAACAAGGAAATAGGAAAAATAATAGGAAGGGGACAAAGGACAATGTTAAGAGGGGGAAAGAGATTGGATAATGTTTAGATATGATTCTGGCAGAGAATCTGTGTCATTTTGTTTGTTTAGCCCATGCGTTTGTCGTTTTATATGAACCATCTCCGATATTAATCTCTTGTTATACGAGGCTTCTCTGTCTAAAATAATATAGTTTATAAGATCTCTTGTGACGATTGCGATGCTAGCTACGTGGGTCAGACGAAAAGACAGTTAAAGACAAGATTACATGAACACGTATTCGATATTAATAAGAGGTCAAAATCTCCAACGGTGATTACTAATCACCGAATTGACCAGAATCACAACTTCGACTGGCATAATGTTGAAATTTTAGACAGAGAAGCCTCGTATAACAAGAGATTAATATCGGAGATGGTTCATATAAAACGACAAACGCATGGGCTAAACAAACAAAATGACACAGATTCTCTGCCAGAATCATATCTAAACATTATCCAATCTCTTTCCCCCTCTTAACATTGTCCTTTGTCCCCTTCCTATTATTTTTCCTATTTCCTTGTTTCCTTGTTGTCAGTAAGTCGTTTGACATCGTCGATTACAAATCTGAGACCCATCCGTATTATGGCTTACTTTTTATTTAATTAGTATAACATTGTTAATTGCGTTTTCCTCTCTGCGTCTAACTTACATCTTTAAGACATTTTAAGGTAGATATTTTTATTTAATTTATAACATATTGTTAATTTATTATTTATTTGTAAGATTGGAGAATTGTAAAAAGAGAGTGAGATGAGATCTCCGTCGATTTTAAATATGGACCACATGTCATTGATACAACTGAATTCTGTACTGGACGTAGACGTTATAATTTAGCTAAATCTTCCGAGAATTTTATAATTTTGTTTATTTTGCATTGAAAATGACTCGATCGGGGTCGAAACGTTCGTTTGCATGTATACATGTATGTAAGAAATTTTATTAAATATTCTTTGTTATAACTGGCTCATAGCCCATTCTTTTTACTACTGATTTATTCTGATTGAGCCATATAGACAATTTAATTTAGTAAAATGTATTTTTTGCAAAATTTATTTGTAAAATTTATTTTAGCAAAATGTATTTTTTGTCTGAATCTAAATTGCACGTGTTACCACATTATATCATAATCACATTATATTAATACATATGGTATTCTTTTATCTTTCAGACAGTTTTAGTAATGCAAATAAAAACGACAAACTAATAAAGAGCGCGTGCAGAGCGATAACGCAGCATATACTGATTATGCGACTGTTCCAATTACGAATTACGTTCGTTTATGAAATAATTATTCAAGGCCATCAAACTTTTTCTCCTACTTCTGTTGTACACATGTAGTGTACCCGATGAATGTGCCTAATATTTGAATAAGGAAATAAAAATGAATGAAAGTACCCATTTGAATACACTTCTTTTTTATTTGTCAAAAAATGAATAAATACTTTTTTATTCCATTTGAATGAATATTTTTTTAATATGATTACAAATATTTTCGTTTTCGCATTTCTTCTACTCTGTATTATCTACACATAGTTTGCAAGCTTGCAAGAGAAAATAGAAATCTATAAAAACAATGAAATCGGCAAAAGAATTCTCCATCAGTGATGCCAGATAACAGACTATAGTACCAGATATCTGGAGACACGGTATAGTCTCGGTGCTAAGTCAAGCGCAGCGACATTGCCGTGCTTCCTTTACGCGAGCCAGCGACAGCCGGCGAGTTGCTGGGGATTAAGATTATCGTATAGTTAAGGGGATCCTAAAGCCGTCTGTATTACCAACTAAATCGTAATTTTTGTATACCAAATACTTTTTTCTCTTTCACAAATTCGAAGATCCTTTTCTAGGATTAAAGTATACACATTAGTACGTGTTGGTGAAGTGGAATTTATGCCGAGAACGATCAAAAATTTCGAAATTGATATATTTTTTACCATTTTTTAGTGTAACATGGCGTCTCAAGCTGTCAAGTCGTGACAACATTTGCTTGATACGAAAGTTTTGTAACCTCTACGAAATAGTGATCCACAAACACGTAGTTTGCACGAACAAATAACGTCGAGTTTTTAGAATTACACTTAGACGCTTTATCGCGACGAATTTGTTATACGAAAATTGACACGAACGTGCGACTGAATGTAACATAGCTTGCATGAGATATTGGTATGGTAGATATAAAGACATGTCGATGCGCTGGAAAAACAGCGATATCTAGTGATTTTGTCGGAGTTTGAGCTTTGCTTCAGGGTCCCCTTAAGGGGATCCTAAAGCCGTCTGTATTACTGACTAAATCGGTATTTTTGTATAATTCTTCCGCTGAATTGTAAGAGCGAGAGGCAGTAGGAGAGATCACACTATTGTCTCTCTGTGATTTGATACATCATAGTACCCATCGGAAGAAGTTGCATAAAAAATAGAGGATTACCTTGGATTTATTATGCTCAGCCTCGTGACTCACTCACGCCTGCACACTATTGCAAACGCCTGTGGCCGAAAAAGCGGGTTTTTTTCCAGCAACTCTCAGCTAGCTTAAATTTAGTTCAAATCTTATCAATTTGCTTCTTCTTTTGCATTAGCCGAGAATATATTACCTGCAAATTATTACAATATTTATAAAGCGTTCAGATTTCTTACTGCTATACATACTTTAAGTATAATACTTATTCAGCAAACATTTTGTTCCTAAATCGTTGCTAAATTGACATTAAATTCCAACGGAATTAAGTACCAAAACCAGAGCCTATTGTGTCTGCAATAAGACATGCAATGTAAACCATGTCTGAAGACTATATTCTGAAATCAAATTGAAGCCAATATCAAAACAGATTTGGTAATAGCAATATGATGACAGATCTGCACCAAATGCAGACCAGGCCTGCGTTCCACTTAACGCTCGCAACGCTCGCGAGCATAGTTTGTCCTTGTTTAACATTTAATAAATAACAAGGATGAAATGATTCCACGAGCGTTGTGAGTGTTAAATGGAACGCAACCATCTGTAGTCAAATATGCTGATAGAATGGCGCCAAATACAAGAGGAGGCTCTGAAATAACACTCACCGATTTCATTGAAACTTGGCAGGATTGTAAAGTGTATTGAACATTGAAGCAAAAGTGACATTTTTACTTCAACGTTCAATAACTCGGTGAAAAAAAAACCGTAGAACAATCAATAAAAAAACAAATTGAAGGTAAAGATTCATTCTATCGAATGCTGTGAACAGCATTATTATACGATTTTTAGTACACGCCATAGACCTTTGTGAAGTTTGATCAAAATTTTCAAGTTTGACGGGTATCCGCGTAGCTCCATGAACGATCGATCAAATTGAAATATCGATTACCGATTTGAAAAGTAGAGATTTCAACCTTTAAAATGCTTTTTAAAAATCTTATTATGATTATTTTTGACGAAGTTACTTTATCTTAAAGTTAAAAGATCATTATGTGATGTCTTTTTTGATCGAGATTTTCGAAGTGCTGTTGTCATTTCTTGAAAAATAACTGCAGTTACCGCCAACATTAGCCTTACCCAATGTGCACCACATGGGGGTTGTCGGTTGGAATTTGCACATCATGTGTGTGCGTGCGTGCGTGCGTAAGTCCTGGCACCTGTGCTCGAGAGCGAGAACGAAGACCCATCTCTTTTAAGCGACGACGAATCGTTTGTTCACTGATATGATGTAAAGTAGGATTTTCATGTCGAACACATCTTGCAGTAATAGTTCGTTTTGCCAAAACGTGGCGAACAATTTGTCGATCTTGGGTGCGTTCCACTAAACGCCCGCAACGCTCGTGACGCTCGCAAACCCGTTCCACATAATGACCGCGTTCATTGTGGTCGCGATCAAAACGTCATATATGACGTCATTAATCGCGATCGCGTCGAGCTCACGACGCCCATGGTTCGTAGGTGAGTCAGTGTGGTCGTTTCGTCATCTGCTACCTTTTACGCGGATATTTTGATTTGTGTTCCCAGTGTTTTAGCAAATTTGTAACAATAATGGAAAAAGTTTCTTTATATGATCCGGAAAGAGACATTGTAGTTGATGTTACTCTTTCTCCGGAAGATATTTTACGTGCGCAAAATGGTAAATAATATTAATATTCTGAATGTGTGTGTTATAAGACATTACTTTTTTTTAATTAACATACTTAACCTTACTTTGTTCAAGAAAATTCTGCTTTAACGCAATTTTCTTTGATTTTAGATTTAACTTTTGCAACATCTTTATTAAATGCAGCTGTGAAAGACAAAAATATAACAAAAAATACAGAAAGTATATCTATCGATGGACATTCTGGATCAGTCCCAACTCAACAAATCACGCCTATAGTTCAAAAACCGACACATGAAACGAATGCTGAAATAGATATTTCAAATGATGATACTGTTGACAGTACGTTAGTTAAAACGTTTATTCAATTTTTAATGAACATGAATGAACCAGTTGATCACAAGTTTAATGTGCATTTCAGATTCTATGTATAGGTGGTCGACAGCTGCTGTATTGTTACTATTAGATACGTATAAAATTTTTCAAGATAAATTTTCCAGTGGAAAATATTCACATAAAAAAATATGGGATGAAATTAGTGCAATTCTTGTGGAAAAAGGGCGTACGACCACAGGACTACAATGTGCGGCAAAACTGAGAAGCCTGAAAAAATCTTATAAAAGCATGAAAGATCACAATAATGTATCAGGCAATGATAGACGGACTTGGCAATTTTATGAGGTTCAAGAAAAATTAAAAATGTAGTGAAAAATTTATCCTACATTTCTTCTTATATTTTAATATATGTATCTTTTGCAGATTATGGA
>NW_017257270.1:0-201 GCF_001594055.1 Mycetomoellerius zeteki
GCAACTATCTTTATAAATGACACATATTTTTTAAATCTAATGATATGTATCATGTGTGTAAAAGAATTATTATAAAATTACATAGTAAAACTCAAGTGATACTATCCATATTATTTATTATTTATTTATTTCAAATATATCATTTGTATAAAAGATTTGATATTAACAACAGGCGCCAAGATAAATTTTATCAAATTAAAA
>NW_017257270.1:312-647 GCF_001594055.1 Mycetomoellerius zeteki
ATCTCTCTTTACTAATATATATTTACTTTAATTTTTGGTACAGTGTATTCTATTTTTTTTTAATTCTTTGAATTAAGAAAAGGTAAAAGGTACGTTAAACTAAGATTAAGATTAATCTGCATTATTAATAGTAACATACATTAATTTTGCATGTATTCATATACAAAATTAACTTGATTTTTGAACCTAAAAGTAAATAACATTTGAAAGGGAGTATAAAATAACTGTATTATTATGTTGCATAGAAATTGTTATTAATATTAAATTAATATTTATAGCCGAATATTGGTCTTCAATAATTTTTTTTCAAATACTCTACAGAAAAATAGCGAGAG
>NW_017257270.1:4562-4947 GCF_001594055.1 Mycetomoellerius zeteki
CTATTACACAATTAAAAAATCCAACCACCACTCCCATCGTCTTATAATAGTAATATCAAAATATCTAGACGACGGTTTTCTATATAAAATTTAAGTTGATAGAATTTAACTTAGTATCAATTGTTGATATCAAATCTTTATACGACAAGATATACGTATACTTAGGTTTCATCGTTTAATAAACCCGATTAAGGATGTCGTGAAACTGGTCAATCACAGTTGTTCCATTCTTCCGAGGAACAGCTATGATTGGCTAATTTTATAACGACGAATATTATTAAACCCGATTAAGGGTGTCGTATAAATGTATAGACAACACCTAGACACCTAATTCCTCGACGGCGAACACCTAGACACCCACTTCCTCGATGGCGAACACCTAGAC
>NW_017257270.1:4983-5909 GCF_001594055.1 Mycetomoellerius zeteki
ACACTCAGAGAAAAAAATCGTATCAGTAACTATAAATTTGTAGTGAAATAGCGCCTCAACTATATACATATTATTAAATTCTAATAAGAATACTAAATTAAGTGAACTAAGAAAATATAATACATTAACCATATAAACAATTTATAAATGGTTAATATTTCCTTAGTTCACTTAATTTACTTATTGTTCTTATTAAAGTTTTATAATATAATACATAATTATAAATTTGTGTATGTATTTCTTATTTATTTTTGTCTTCTAAGTTTGAAATCAACGCTGCGCCTTTTATCGTAAGCTGAGTGGTTTCCTTCTTAGGAGAAACTGAACTCCGCTACGTCCCTCTGGTGACAAAGCCGGGTACTACTCGTACTGAGCGACACTTTAAAAATTTTTGTCTAAACTAGAAAAATGTAATTGTTATATGTATTTGCATGAAGTCCAAGTAACTACTGTAGTTGAGTCACTATTTCACTACCAATTAATAGTGCATACAATTTGTTACCGTAACTATATTTTTATAATATTCAGTACTACTTTAGTTTCTATTACTTTGTAAACTATAATAATTACAGGTACTTCAATTGCAAAAGTTGCCAAATTTATAGTTGCTGGAACTATTTTGTTTTCTCTCAATGTAGACACCAACTTCCTCGATGAAAAACATGTAAACAACACCTAGATATCCACTTCTTCGATGGCGAGTTTCCTCGACGGCGAACACTTAGACACCCATTTCCTCGACGTCGAACACCTAGACATTCATTTCCTCGACGGCGAATACCTAGACACTCATTTCTCAGATGGCGAACACCTAGATATCCACTTCCTTGACAGCGAACATGTAGACAACACCTAGACACCCACTTCCTCGACGGCGAACACCTAGACACTCATTTCCTTAATAGCGAACACCTAGACACCCACTT
>NW_017257270.1:6127-9800 GCF_001594055.1 Mycetomoellerius zeteki
TAATTTTAATTTTAATTTTAATTTTAATTTTAATAATAATTTTAATTTTAATTAATAATGTTGCCATCGCTGATTATCACAGCCGTCATGTGTTGATCACGTTCGAACGTGCAATGCTGCCATCGCTTGGTTAAGTCAAAAGCCATCTATTATCAAAAAAACGAGACGTACATTTTTTCTGATCTACGACAATAATAATAATGACGACGTATCTTAATCTGAATATGAAAAATGACAGATCCGGACTTTGCGTCGCAATATCTCCGCTCGTAGGGCACGTAGAAAAAAAATAAAAGCACTTTTATCATACAATCCGTGCGGTTGCTATCGATTGAGCGTACATAGAACGCGATCGGTTCAGCCGTTATTGAGATCCGATAATCTCGATCCAGCGCAACTCGTCGGTTCGCATAAAGGAGGCACGGCAGTGTCGCTGCGCTTGGCTTAGCGCCGAGACACTACCGTGTCTCCAGATAGAACTCTTCGTCTCGACGAAAGGAAACGGGAACTCTAATCAGAATTATGGAATTTCAATGTTGGGGTGCTAGTTTCACAGACGCATAAATAACGCGTAATTCGAATTTTCACGCTTTTGCGATTCGAGTTGGCGACAGGAGTATATTCTGTTATGTTACGTTGGAAAAGTTCGCATCCCTGGCATTGAATCGATTATGACTTTTCCTCAAAAGTATCCTAATCTCTCTACAGAGAATCTCTACCAAAAAATAAAACTATGAGAAACGGCTTGAAAGCATCGTTGGAATTATTTACTAACGAGGTAATCAATTATTAATAAATATTAAATTATTAATATTTTTACATGCAACACGAGAAGTATTTTAAATACCAATCGCTTTTAAATTCTCGAACAGTTTTAAAATGTCTAACATATTATTAAAATATGTAATGTTATTATTAATATGTATATTATTCATATCGCGTAAATGTAGATTCTAGCAGTACTAGTAAAGTGATTATTCGGCCGAGAGTATTTTTCGTAATTAATACTTGTTCGGTCGAAAAATCAAGACGCGAAAGCGCGGTTATGCCGTCGCGTCTTATGTCACTTTTCACGCGTGAATTTTACCGCGCGCAGTAAACGACGCCCCTTTCCGCTTTTGATCGCATTCACGTTTCATTCGCGGAATGTGGGGTATAGATGACATGGTAAAACGAACCGGCTCTTAAACAAGTAGCAGCGCGATCAAATATGGTAATGAAACCTATATTAAACCTGTATTTAACTCTTTTTCGATATCTAACTATAGTTAATCTATAGTTACCGCGTAACTATAGATTCGGTATTCGTACACTACTGATTCATTCGAACGCGTATTTCGTAAAACTTATTTAGCCGAAAGTGTATCGCGTGAATAATAGACAATGAGATTTTCAGATCAATCTATACAATGTACGGAAGTAATAATCATCATAAAGCATATTATATTATGCTCACATTTTATGATAATCATATTATTTCTGTATTATATAGATTGATATCTGATAATCTTATTGTCAATTATTCACGTGATTGTTAATCACGTGTCATTTTCTGTGTTTCGAACATTAGATATATATAATACTCGAAATACGGAAAATCCATGAACGAGCTTTAACCAGCTAGTGGTTGTATGTTGTAGTAAATCATACAGTAAATACAAAAATTATATATACTAAAAAGTGATAATATTAATTGAAATTAAAAGAAAACCCAGATTGCACGTATGTCCAAAATTGATATACATTTTTTAAATTTTTCATAAAAATTTCTCTAGAAGTTTTGATTTACTCTCATTATTTCTTCAGAAGCGTGGTTTGAAAAAGATCGATTACATTCTTTGTTATCCATATATATGCACCTGTACGTTTATATGGCGTACTTTGTTTAACATCTTCGATAAGACCGCGCAAGGCCATATACGAGTACTTTTCACAGACGTATAATGAGAACCCGTAGAAGAAATCGTAGAAACGGTGAGAGATCAAGGGTGAAAGGTGCGAATGTCGCTTCCGCCAAGTTTCAATTTGTGTACAAACACTACAAACGCATGCAAGGATTCGAACTTGATTTCGCGTTGAATAGCTACTTCTCGGCGAAAGGAAAAACGTAGATTAACTGTCGATTTCACCAACCTTTCTCAAAACAAGTAGCAGCTGTTTTGACGCCTTCTTAAACATAATCCTTCCTTGTTGCCCATCGATTTATTGACAATTGTCAAATCGCAAATTTATAATTTTAATAAGCAATCGAAAAGTTTACAATTCGTAAATTCAGAACTTCAGTTTTACTGTAAATATATTTGCTGCAAGTTAACAGATCGCAGATTTTTCATTTCACAGATTTAAATCTTTCATTTTACAAATTCTTTTCTTTGAAAAATTTTACAAAAATTTTCCAGGCTAAATGAAATCAGTGTTTCTTCGTGTCGTAAAGAATTAAAAAATTGAATTATCATCGAATTGCAGAAAAACTGGTGATTTCTGCTAGTTTACGATGCCAATAATGAAGGCAATATCTTGCAACAATTAAATTAAAATGAGAAACATGCGTGACATACTTATGATTACTTCTCGAAAAAAAAATTAATTCTAAGACCGCGTAGTATCAATAATTCATTCTTATTTTAAAATCATCTTAAGTAATGTTTTAAGATGCTAATACGGCTCTGTGAGTGTAGGTTTATGACATCTTAAGACGATCTTAAACATAATAATTGATCGTGAATACAGGTCAGTTTGTAATAGAAGTAAGTTTGCCATAGAAGGGTCCGAATTATTTCGGGTATATTCGACATATTTATTTCAGGCAAATAATTTTGTATAATAACAATAGATAATAATATTATAATAATAGATAATATAATATATAATTAAATATAATCATAGGTATTGTGTATATTTTATTATACATACATATATGTTAATGTTATTATTATACTTTATTATATTTTTATATAATACAAAATTAGAGAGAGAGAGCTATTATATGTATATATTATTAATTATATTATTATTATTATCAAACAACAGTTATGATGTGCGAATATTTAGAATTAAGTGTGCGAATACACTCCAATACGCACACATATTCAGAGTATTCATTAAGGCACTGGTGAATTTGTGATGTCGCGAGCACGTTTTACGAGCTTCGACAGATATCGAACGTTGAGTAACATGGCGATGCGTTATGCAACTGATCGGGACGTACATACGTACATACATACTACGCGATCGGCGTAGAAATGCGCTTTCTAATAGGTCTTCGTTATTTATAGGCGGGGAAGGAAACATCGGCGAGACGCTACACGTTGTTAGGATGCTTTTATCAACGACGCCCGTCGCGCGCGCGGATATAAATCGATTGTTCCGTGATTTCTTATCGTGACGCGCACCTTCTGCGGCTTCCGATTACGCGTCTGATGAGTTCTCGCGGGAAACAATGGCTTTCGCCTGAAGAAACACCGGATGTCGTGATGCACCTCGCCTATTCGATATCGCGTAAAAGCGCAACGGAGTTAATTGGTCTCGTGACTAGCGCGGCAATATTGCGTCTCGCAAAGCTCATTCCTTGTTAAACGAAAATCGATTTATTTTAATTGCTCTCGTCATAAAGTAAAAACATATTTAAAAGTTTCTGAGAGAGAGAGAGAGAGAGAGAGAGAGAGAGAGAGAG
>NW_017257270.1:9895-30761 GCF_001594055.1 Mycetomoellerius zeteki
GAGAGAGAGAGAGAGAGAAGAGGGAGAGACGATAGGAAAAAGAAATAAGGTGTTTAGTAGAAAGTGAAACTAACGCGAGCGCGTCTTGTATTTCCCATAAAACTCTTGATCTTAACTTTTAATTAAGAAAAAATTTCGTCTATTTAAATCATTCTAAGAAGACTCTCAAATACAAGTTAATGTATTTACTATGACAAAATGAAGACACAAATTCGGCACAGTGTTCATAACAAATTCAAATCGATGAATTATATATTAAGCACGTTCGTTTATTTTCTATATTCAGAAACAGGCATATTGAAAATCAAGAATTAATACTCGTATCAGACTAGAGATTGAGATTGAGACTAATCAAAGTAAAGTTCACTCGATATTGACTTTTTTTTGATTAGTTAAGAATATATGTGTTACAACTCAAAGCGCGCATTATTAAAAATATAAGAATTTCATAGATTCTTCTATTACATAGAAAGATTTATTTTTATAAAAATATTTTTCTTTATTTTCATAAGTTAGCGCCATTGATGTGTGGAGACGTTATAAACTTGGTAAAGTATGAAATACGACATGAAGTTGTTCGCGAATGGTGCAGCGCAGCTTGAGTGTCGCGTAATAATTTAATCGGGCGTCAGAATCGCGTGGAGATGGTGCGCGCACGGCGTACCCATTACATCATCGGTCTTGAACGCAACGCTAATCTCCCGCGGGGATACGTTTTGTTTACCAACGGCATGCGGCTCAGTTGGGCTCAGTGCGGCTGGTGTTGGTACGGCTCCTCGCACGCATTGACGCATCGACGCAACGCTAGTTGCGAAGTGTGGCGAGGAAAGGATGGAGGGGTGAAGCGCGACGGCGGTTAGTGGTGGCCGGCAGGCGGCACGACGACGGACCGCGTGGTAGGAGGCTGCCGCGATTCAATTTCAGTCGAAGCGCGTCAGGCAGACCGAGCGAAGTGATCGCCAGGGTAGCGAAAACGAGAGAGTCGGACAGGCATTCTCTCCTTCCCGCGTCTCGATATTTTGAATCCTCGACGAAAAGACGGATAAGAGAGGAAAATAGACGCGCTCGTGCTATGGCCCGCATGTCACGCGTGGTGTGTGAATCCGCAGGTGCATGAACGTGGCTACGTGTGACGTGCGACTGTGCATCGTCGGCTCCCTTCGCACGTCTTCGTCCCCTCTCCTCCCCGTCCAGTCCATTCGCATTCGCGCGAAGGAGGCTTGTGTGCGTGAGTGTGTACTTGAGCTACTCCAGCATCCAGTCGGTTTTTACGTCGCGCGCGCGCTCCGAGTTCGTTTCGTCGCGAGATTCAATCCAAGATTGTCATCTGGATTGTAATTCAAACGCGAGATACTTCCGGGAGTTCCGAGCGGGAGAGCGCGAGCATACGCCGTTAGTCTCGGTGATCGCGGGCCGATTTTGAAAGATGTAAATGGCGACGAAAACGTTGGAGCATTTGCCACACCGGCTCGTGCGGACGAGTGATCAGTGAAACCGTGTTTCGTTTCCAGGGTGAAACCTGGAGCGTTCGAGATGGACATTGGCGAGGACACAACGTTTATTCGAATAATCACGTAATTGCGACGACACTGCACCGATGTGCCATCCTGCCATCGGATATACGTATCACCATGAGCAGTGAGAGCGGCTGCTAGGAAGGACAGGGATCCTGATCGACTGCGTCCGATCGAGAATGGAATTCGGGGGCTACAAGGGCACAGGACCCCACATCAGGTTGCGCCGTCGCTCGAAATTGGGCAGACGGCTCACCAGGAGGCTGTCCCTCGTTGCAAAAATGCCGGCTGCGATTCTCAGCAGGGCGAACCCACCAGAGCCAAGACCGGTCGAGATCACGGCGATTGCACCTGACAAGACGCAGCTCACGGTGAGTAAAGTGCTCTGTTGACTCACAAACATGCCCGTTGATATCGCTTGAATGATAATCCTTCCTGGACGTTAAATCTTATACATATATTCGTAATTGAAAGATTTGGTATCGGGAGTGAGTGTGCTCGACATATTTAACAGATATTTAATTGACTAATTAATGATATATCGAAATAAATTGCATATAACATGTATATTGATCATGATATAAATTACAAATTGTCTTGTGAGTTTTTATACAGGGTGTCATTTTGTCACAAATGTTGTGTCTAAAAATTGTTTTGATCCCCGCGTGCAAATCTAGCCCAAATGTATTTTAAATATTTATAGATTCATTGTAATTTTGACAGGCAATGTTATTACATATTTTTCAAAAATATGTAATTTTATACTAAGAAACACTCCAAATAAGAGTTGTACGATACTTTTATTTGGAGTGTTTTTTTTGGTAAAGTTGCAACTTTTAAAATATTTACCTTTTAAAATTATAATGAATTACCGTGTATAAATATTTAAAATACATTTTATGCTAGAATTGCACGCGGGAATGAAAACAATTTTTATAGGTACAACTATTTGTAATAAAATGAAATCTTCGACCTTGAGCACTATTCCGCTCGTCGCGAACTGTGAAAGTACTTCCGATGTAATTATAAACAGAACCGATCGCGGGAGAATACATATATCGTTGTCTCGATTTTACTTGCTCTCGCCGTTGACATTACGAAGAATACAAGCATAAATTTGTAGCAGGAAGCCGGCGCAAATTCCAAGGTAGAAATCAAAGCGTCATGGGCTTCAGCGATTAATGTAGCGGTACAAATATATCGAATTTACACATTATATACAATACATGGGAGTAAGAGGGTAAGGAGTGTTACCTTCAATATTTAATATTCTCTCTGCAGGGAAATTCTTTACACTTTTTATTCTCGTATCTCGCGGTCCGCTGGTTTGTACCGCTTTCGCGCGCACATTGTCAAATATATTCTCTTTACAAAGTTCGCATTCTGCTTTCAAAATTATGATTGACATAATTGATACAATTAGATTTCAGACATAGCGATAAAAAGTACACGTCGACAATTAAATATGTAGTCTCTAGTGAAAAAGAGGTTGCAAGCGCGAAAAGTAAAAGTCGCATCAATTATATATTATTACACTGTGAAAAAAATGTACTAAATCTTAATACGTACTTTTTTATAGTATTAATTAAACATTTATTTATAGTAAATAAATATTTATTCATTAAAAAAATAAAGTTAAATCAAATTAATGATTCTTGTACCAAATAAATATATGTTTAAATTTCATAAATATTTACTCACTTATATTATTCAAATAAATATAACATGATAAGTACTATTCTCAAATAAATATTTATTAATATTTAGTACATTTTGTCAGTGTACATGTATCTTAAATATGAATGCCGCATAAAAGTTCTGAAGGAAGTAAGATATATAGAAAACCGGAAAAATCGCAAAGAAACATATTGAGATTTTTGTCGGGATCAATATACACGTATTCTCACGGCTCTTCCTCAAGTGAATCGGATAGAATTATTTCGCGTGACGCGGATAAAAAGAGCACTGCGGATGCGTGCGAATTAATGCAATGTAACGTCGTTTTCACACTTGCTCTTTCGCGCGATGCACGCGAGGAAGCAGTTTTATCCGGGTGCCATCGAGGAGAGAAATAAATCTCCAGCCTCCCGATACATGTCGGCTTCCCTCGCGAGTTTCCGCCGCGATTACGATGAAGGAAGTGCCGGATACATGCTCAATCGCGGGCGAAGGAAGCGCGTCGGCGTCGGCGTGTATACACGCGTATTGCGTCGTACGCTGAACTCCGACGTCTTTTCGTACGTAATCGATCGTAAGAAGGAAAGCGCGATCGATAGCCGGAGCTTTCTATTCACGCGCGAAGTCGCGATTAATGAGCGACATGTCTTTCTCTTTCTTTTTTTTATCTTTTTTGTCTCGTTCTCGAAATCTCAAACTGGGTCAGCGATTTAGCGTGGGTTGATGCAAAATCGATTCGATTTTATGGCGCATCTAAAGGTACTGTCGATAAGCACGATTATTGCAGTCGGGATTATGACAACTTCTCCTTTTTCGAACTCTTTCAGATTTAATCTATTTGCTATTAAAAAAAAAAAAAACCACAGAAGCGTTTGAATATTTTGTGAATTGCACATTAAATAAATATGTTTAAAAAATACTTAAATACATAAATTTTGAGAGCTTAAATGAAACAGTGTCTTACATTTCTGACTTTTTCGAGTCTAATAATTTTATAGAGAAATTATATTTTGAAATTTGGGTTTTGTATTACGCATTTATATGACTTCAGTCACATTTTATCGAACTTATGCGTTTATATTATGCAAAAATTTATGAAAATTTGTAGATGATAAATGTAATTTATTTACGAAGGAAAATTGTGCAGAAATATAAAACGCTAAAATTTAACATAAAATTTATACAAGAAGCAATACACAATGCGTTCAATAGACATTTTCACGAAGAATTAATTTTTTTAATTTAAAGGAGAGGTTGTTGAAAAAGATTCTACGTAATATACATCAAAGGAATTGTGACGTACAAAATTTACGATTCAAATACGAGCTAATTTAGATCAATGTGTAATAATTAGCACGTGTGACGGTGTGGACGTAATAAAAATAATCAAGAGACGAGTTAACGGTATCAACTATACACCTGGGTACTTAAAGTAGATTGCCGTTTCGCAATTCACTCGTAACTCTAAACGTACGGATAATTGCGCCGACGCATTCGAGCAAAAGAGTAAAAGTCCGTGGTCAGTTATAAATGCCAATATTCAACCGCAAAGGGTTAAAGGAGATTCCATACACAGCGCGCACGTGCGTTTGTGTGTGACACGAAACGATAATCGCCAATATTATCGCTAATACCGCGGACCGTTGAGCCGACAAGCTCTTAGCGAGATCTCTCGTCGATCGCGTGATAAGTACGTATGATTTATGTCGTAATTACGCCCGATTATGTCTGCGTCTGCGTATATTGTGCGGGCTGTCCTCAGAAAATAATTTGTTACGATTTCTCACTGTTTATTTTCCCTTATTATCAGCTAAAGGTTATCGTTAAGATTTTTCTATCTCGGGATATGTAAATGCAAATAACTAGCTAAATTAAAACTATTTTTCTATTCTGTGGGGGATATTGTATCTACTCGGGTTGCAATGTGAATTCTTAATTGAAGTACAAATAGAGAATTAAAATAGTTTGAAAATTTCTTGGAAAATTATGTTGGATTTGCAAGAAATTAAAAATATTAAGTTAAATGTATTAGAAACGTATTGTTTTTTTTTACATAACAAAATTGAAAATAATATTAGGAGATATGCTTCTATTAATCGCATTTTTAATTACTATATTAGTTCTTCTATTTTAATATAAAATATTCTTGATAACAAGTTAAGGGAGTATTTTAATCTAGAGCATGAAAATGTGATACGATTGTGTTTAAAGTTTCAAATACAGTTACAATTAAAAAAATAAAGATTTATTTTTAATATCAGCGGGTACTCTCTCGGACTACAAAAAACAAATATCTCTTCTAACTCGAAATGCGAATATTTTTCATTTTTTTCTATTCTACGCTTGATAAGAAGCTTAAGCATTGACAGAGCGCATTAAATGGCCTATACGATACGCTTAAAAATATCTGCATCTTTATTATTTTGACGAATATCGATAAAATCTTTTGGTATCTTATTTTAGGATTTTAAATATTTAAAAAATGTAGAAAAGAGAAAAATTGATATTTTGACATTCTAGAATAACGTGTGTCTTAAGACGTACTCTTAAATCTCCGTCTGATCTTTACAGCTATTTACGAAAGTATTTGAAGTGTCTTGAAATATTGGCGTGTGACGCAAGGGCGCGTTCGACGTTTCTGCAGTCATTTAATTAGTTGTACAATTATGTCATGTTGTCCTGGAGACGGAAAGCTATTCCGGATGAATTATATAACATAAATAGTGTCGTATGCATGTAACAAAACGCATAAGATATCTTGATATATTACGGATAAAGATAATCCGTTTAAAGTACAGCAGAGATTTATGAAATGGATCACACATACATATGTATATTATTATATTTCATATTTGAATTTTTAATTTTTGTATTTATTCTGCATAATCTTCCTTCGCAAATAAATGACATATTTATCTTTTACTTTTTATAAATTTTTGCATAATATAAACGTTACTCTATAGACTGAACAAGTTTGATGAAAGTATGTGAAGTCTACACAAATGCGGGCATTTTGTAATGCGACCGTAAGGTGTTTTTATATCGGTCATAAATACCATAGGAGGGAGAGGGGATATCGTGCATCCTTTGCAGACATTATTTTTTCGGCTAATCGACGCGAGGAATACTTAAAGGTTATTGACTCGTTCCGCGAACGCGAAATTCACTTTCGATTCTCGAGGAAAGTAACGATATTAATCACATTGTTTCTTGATCGTGTTGATTATGTCTTCGATTTTTTTTCACTGTTTAATTCAAAATAGCCATCATGAATTATGGTAGAAAATCTTTTTATTTGCATATATGTATATATATTTTTTTAATTTTAATTACATCCCTTTGAAAAATGTTGTCAGCAATATAATCTTGAATGTAAATTTGCACGTGTTTCAACTTTTAATATTCGGATTTTAATTAAAATGAATTAATTATCAGCGAGTTAAAACTCCTAATTCGCAGTTTATGTTCTTATTGCATACATATACCTACCAATGAAAAACGTGGATCAGTGAAACTGTAATGTATCATACGGGCGACTGTTGCTCAGTGTATCTACTTACGTAAGTTATTGTGATAATAAAATTCTCACCTTTATTACGTATGTTCGATAGTCTCTGAGAGATGCGAGTTTCATTCTAGCTATTATGGTCATTCTTAGACAGGAAATTGAATACAACTCGCCATCATGGCATCTTTTTTAGCAGTTAGGAAAGGTTAACAGGATGGTCGTTTAGCTGAATAGAGAAAGTGATGTTTGTGTGATAGCGTTTATGGTGCCGCGATTAGAATGTTGGTGCTAGTTATGTCGGTTTTATCCGACAAGTTTGATTCTCACTCATTACATACTTGTTTATTAGCCGATATACGTATCCGTATATGCGAACAGGAACGGCATGGCAAAAGTATTTTCATTTGATTTGCGACTAATATCGTATTATTTCATTCGCGCTGACAAGTAAATTATGCCTGACGTGGTAAAGTTCTCGAGTTATTACCTGAGGTTAGGTTATGTACAGTTTTACTTATGTACAGTTTTTCATTCGATCTGAAATAATATACTGTTGAAAGAGCATCGTTCAATATCGGCATTAATATCATATTATTAAAATATCATTTACGAAAAAGATTTCTCGTGTAATATTTTTCCCTTTTTGGATATACATAGGTCGTCTGAAAAGTTTTGAGCCTCAACATGAAGATGGCATTACTTGTCAAAACAATTTTGGTACTATAATCGTACATACTTTGAAAGATACCTGCGAAAATTGTAGCTACTTCCGGCGCTTAGTTGTTATTTGGCACAGTCATTTGTGCCATTTGTGCCAGTCAATGTCAATGTTTTTGTAAAAATGGAAAAAATCGAATATCAGCAGTCGCCATGATAAACATTCACGAATTGCGGTTCGAATTAATTGATCATCCATCGTATTCACCAGATCTGGCCCCCAGCGACTTTTTTCTGTTTCCTAGGCTCAAAGTTTGGCTCGGAGGACAGAAATTTTCATCGAACGAGGTCATCGCATCCATAGACGCCTATTTTGCAAAGCAAGACGCTCAGTATTATTTGAATGGATTAAAGGGGTGGGAGCATCGCTGGAAAAAATGTATCGACTTAAAAGGAGACTATGTGGAAAAATAAAATTGAATTTGACCGAAAAATTACTTGTTTCTATGTTAGGCTCAAAACTTTTCAGACGACCCTCGTATTTTAAGTAATTTATGTAAATTGTGAAATGATTATGGTGAGTATTTGCATCGAAAAATAAATAAAATTCAAAAGTCAAGTTGTTTGAACTTCATATACAGGCATATGGATATTTAATAGCGTAATTTAACGAGTTAATTTTAATAAATAATTTAATTTAAATCATATAAAAATATATATTTTTTATATAACTAACTTTATTTTCATATAACTTTGTACAACTATAATCTGTTAATCGTACGTATGATTATCCAAGTAAATGCGGAATAAGGATTGAACAACTCTTAAGCGAGATATTAGATTCATTCACTATACGAGAATATGTAAATTGTACGATTGTTCGATCATCGATATGAATGGTTGGAAGAGATAATTCGTAACGTGAACGAGTGAAAGCAGTGCTCGAATTAGATCTCCATCCACGTTTATCGCAATATGATTAGGCCGCGCAGTTATACCAGTTATATTTACCTGTACTTTATTGAATCTCGATGCGTCACACACCTATCAATTACTACATATACATCTTTGCGTTCTTACGCGTATATCTCTAGACTGACTCTCGTTACTGGCTGAGTCAATTAAGCTGAGATAAAGAACGTTGCTGGAACGATATTGAGTCGCGATGATACATATTAATATCGGGTTTCTTAAAAAAGACGATGTATCATTACAGTTGATTTTATCAGTGAGTATCAGTAAAATTGAGTAATTTTACGCGTCATAAAATTTTATAGAAAACAATTCAATTCTTTATCCGTAAGCTTCTTCTTTCGATTTGTTTTCTTTGTTAATTTTCAAAATTATTTATTTTCAACTAAATGTTTTAATAATCATCTAAAATTTAAATGAAATGTGTGTGTTGGTATAATTGTTCTAAAATGATGGACTAATGAATGTGAGTTTTTACAGTATTATCTCCAATAATAATATTTTTTGGTTGCCTTTCAACTTATGTATTCATGTTTTATGTAAACATTGTCAATTGGAATTCGATCGTTAACACGAAACTCTTCTGTAATAAGTATAATAGTATTTTTCTACGAAGAGAGAGACTGTATTTGCTGAAAATATTATGACCAACGTCATAATGTTCTTAAGATGTTATATTTTTTTTTTTTGAGAGATGATTTGAACAAGGACATCGAAATTTATCTGCCAAAATTTTAACCGATTGTCCTGTTTATTGAAAATTGCAGGTCGATTTTGTAAATGTTTTTTTTTTCCGAGATATCGATAGTCGTCGATTATGAGAGCTAATAAAGAACATCTTTAGGATATTTTCCCAGAATATTGTCCTATTATTAGAAGGCAGATAACGCGTAAGTCATGGTTGCAAAATCAGTTGTCGATTTGTGATGCTTTTTTTCCGTCAACTCTTTGGATCTTTGTGCACTATATTCGTTTGTGCGTGCCGCGCGTGCTGCTAATGTCCCATAATTACGCACGCGGCGGCAATTCGAGAAATGCTGTTTGTAAGTGGTCGGAATGCGAACGTAGCGAATAATGACGTATGATAAGTTTCGATTTCGCCGAATGCGGCGACTTTGAATCTTAGAAATTCCTCGCGCTTCGCAATACTCGCGTGATAGTTAATAACTTTATCGCGCTGTTACGATTTTTAACAAGTTCTTAAGTAAGCGCATTTCGACATTTTCCAGCAACTTTGGCAAGAAAAATAGGACATCAAAAAGAGGCAATATATTATACGTGTTTTCATATATTGTGTGTATGTGTGTCACTAAATTGAAAAAAAGTGAAGCAAAATTTTCAGGAAGTAGTCCATGGTTCTAAAGTTGGCGAAGTTTTCATTGCACGGACTTACATCACGCTTGGAGGTGTGTAACGAGCGGTAACAGATTCAATAAAATTACTTCAATTTTTTTTTTAATCTGAAATTTCAGATCACTCATTTTTTTAAGGATGACGGGCGTCATCTCTGAAGTTTATCGCTCAATAATCTGTCTCGATTTTACTTTTCAAGAATCACGCTCAAGAATTTTCGTTCAAGTTGCTTTGATCAAATTGAAAGTTTATGTATATATACATACATACACACACATATATATATATAAAATTTTAAAGGCGTTTAAAGGCATTTTTCTCCTATTGATTGTGTATATTTCACATGTACGGTCCTATGAGAGTTTTAGTTTAAAATAATTTCTTAAATTATGATATGGAATCAAAATTTCTTATTTTGAAATTGAATATAAAATTGTAAAATCGAACGAACTCACCGAGTGAGGTTCGATTAAAATTATGCTGGTGGTTTTGTCCGTATGGATAATGCATTCAAAGTTCCGGAAAAAAGATTTTCTTCACAAAATCATTACAGGCGATGAAAAGTGGATTCTTTATGATAACCCTAAACGTAGAAAATCATGGGTTGATCCTGGTCAACCTTCGACATCGACGCCAAAGCCCAATATCCACGCCAAGAAGGTTTTGCTCTGTATCTGGTGGGATTGGAAAGGTGTGTTGTACTACGAGTTGTTACAACCGGGTGAAACAATCACGGCAGACCGCTACCAACAACAATTGACCAATTTGAGTGATGCATTAGAAGAAAAGAGGCCATTTACTGGCCAAGGACGTCATAAAGTGATCTTGCTTCATGATAATGTTCGACCACATGTTGCGAAAGCGACTCAGGACCATATCTTTGCGTTAGGCTGGGAGCTTCTTCCGCACGCGGCGTATAGCCCAGACATGGCGTCTTTCGATTACTACCTATTCCGGTCGCTGCAGCATCATTTGGCTGATACACATTTCGTGAGATTAGAAGAAATACGAAAATGCATTGATGACTTTATCGCTTCGAAGCCGGTGAGTTTCTATCGTCAAGGAATTCGCAAGCTACCCGAAATATGGCAAAAGGTCGTTGATGCAAATGGAGAATATTTCGCTGATTAATATTTTTTCGTTTGTTTTTGAATAAAGATTGAATTTTACAAAAAAAAGCTCAGAACTTTTTTGTACACTTAATATTATAGTAGTAGCGTACCCGCTACGCGCTTAGCCAACAGTTTTAGAAAAGATGATAAAACTGAAAATGGCGGCATAGGCGCCACCGGTCCCCTGCGGCCCTCTGTCGATCTGCCATTTCATTTGTTGAGAGAAAAGAAGCAGATCGCCCAAGAAGTTTTTCCGGGTGGGGTAGATAGAGATATATTATCTGTGGGTGGGAAGGATCTATACGGACAAAACCACCAGCATAATTCCAATCGAACCTCACTCGGTGAGTTCGTTCGATTTTACAATTATGTTTTGTGGTTTTGTCCGTATGGATAATGTAAATGTTTAGAAGGCGATTTGTCTCCTTCAATAAGCGAATGGTTGATCTTGTATTCGTTATTATTTGTTCAGGTTGTGTAACTTAAAAACAAAGCAAGTGGTCGAGATATCTGAATTGATAACAGAAGTCTAAAGTTTAGTAAAAACTTATCAAGAAACGCTAGTAATAATTATAAAAGATAATAATATCTACAACGACTAGAGCCTTAACTTAAACTAGAGCTTGTAAATGCTTGTACTCTATCGCTTGAGAATTAATACAACGAAGGAACGACGCGTATATGTGTGAAGTAAAGAAAAAACAAACTTGTAATACGCCAAACTTAGAGCTATGTGGTGAACATATAAGAGAAAAGGGGCACTTAATAGAACATTAAGAGCATAGAACTGAGTTACTGAACTCTTCTGAATCTATAATCGGATGGTTGTAAAAACGTGTGAAAACCTGCGACGATCCCGTCCAACCTGCCGCACGCTTTATTAATTCCATTGTTACCCCCTTTTTAGCTGTCGAAGAGATAGAGGCGTGGCGCATACTATGCGATTTAAATAAGTCAGTTCTAATCCTACAGTCTTCTAGGCCCAAGCGTATCCATCGGCTGATGATCTGCTGCCTCACTGCCTTATGGAGTCAAACGAAAGATATGAAGAAGGCGTCGCCCGAAAAAGACCTAAAGTCCTGGATTACATTAAGATAATGCTTCACTAATCTGTAAATGCACAGGCTCTCGTTCTCAAAAGGCGAGAACGAGAAAAAAGGTTGCGGACGCCCCGGAGCCGAAGTCTTAATACGATCTGGTACCCTGATAATGAGTTTGTCGCTCAAACTAATCTGAGATAGTTTGAAAGACGCCAGCGTTTGAACGAGCTGGCCCGTACCGAGAACGAGGAGTAGGACTAATTTCTTAGAAATAACTTCGAGAGAAAGCGAATCGTAAAGAAAAAAAATTTCGAGTCTCGCGAGACCAGAGCCGGGTCCCAAACGTAATCGTATCGAGGCCGAGGAGGATTAAGAACACTTACTCCCTTGCAAAAACGGGTTATCAACGCATGGTTTCCGATTCCGCTATGCGTGATGAGTGAAACAGCGCTCCGGATGGTGTTAATCGCTAAGTAGGACATTGTCCGTTCTATCTCTCGGGTCAGGAAGCTCAAAAATTGTGAGGAGCTTGGTGCAAAGGGAGAGATCCTTTCGGATTGGCAATAAGACCACCAGTCCCTCAGAGGCTTTGTATATTGACGAATGGTTGAATCCGCTGTTGAGGCTAGCATAACATCCAAGGTCCCTATTGGGACCTGGCGATTAAGGAAAGCTAGCTGGATAAGCTCCCTGTTGCCAGGGAAAGTGTCTTCCAGGCCGGATGTTGGATTCTGAAAGGAGAAGAAAGTAAATCGTGAGATGATGGAAAAATTATAGGCTCCTCGGTCAAAAAGTGACGAAATAAAGGGAACCAGGGTTACGATGTACCACTACGACTCCCCTCGCCTTATCATTCACAATTTTCCGAAGGACCCGTTGTAAAAGAATAAAAGGCGGAAAAACAAAAAAGTTTATATCCCCCCAAGAGAGGGTGAAGGCATCTACTGCTACAGAACCCGGATCCGGAAACCATGACACATAGGAAGTACATTTAGTGTTAATAATTGATGCAAATAGGTCGATGTCAAAAGGTTCGAATTGTGATAACGACCATTCGGTGTCAGGACTCACTGCTCTAGATTCTCGATCGGCGATAGAATTGTCAATAGACGCGATGTAAGAAGCAAGCAGGAGGATATTGCGCTCCTCGTACCATGTCCATATCTGTTTTGCTAAAGACATTAAATAAGGATACTGGATGGATCCGAAGCGGTTAATATATGAGATAGCTATCGTATTGTCTATGAAGAAGAATATTGTAATCAGAAAGATCTGAGGTAAAGCATTTTAAGGCATAAAATGCAACTTTAAGTTTGAGAAAATTTATATGAGCCGATTTTTCCTCCTCTGACCACTATCCATGTGTACACAAGAGGCGCCCTATCCTGATAAGGATGCATCTGAGAATATTTCTCGAATTGCTGTACCAGAACGAAAAATACGAGCCTGGTTGGTGTTCGATAAGATCCTAGTCCACCATTGGAAATCTCCCGCCAAGTGTGGCGAGATTTTCATCTTAGCCATAAAGTCTCCATCTGACTTCAATAGTGTCAAAAACTCTCTCTCGAATTTTCTGGTGTATAATAGACCGTATTGCACCGCGGGACAGATAGATACCAGGGAGCCAATCATGCTCGCAAAGTCTCTGATCCAGCATCTGGATTTCGATTTATAATTCAAAATCATCCTGAGCAGAACAGCCCGACGCTTCGGAGGGATTGTAATCGACTGCGAAATAGAATTGAAAATAAATCCCAAGTACTTGCACCTTTATGTGGGAACAAGCTGCGATTTTGCAAAATTAAAAAGGAAAACTAAGCATTGAAAGGAGATTCAATGATTCAACTTTCTGATTCTGTAAGGCCTTCTCCCGTGATAGGCTGATAAATAGAAAATCGTCTAGATAGACGACCGAACAGAAACCCTCCTTTCGCAGTTTTGTCACGACTGGTTTCATAATTTTTGTAAAAATGTATGGCGCAGTGGAGGGCCGTAAGCTCATACGTCACGCCTCGCCACTGGCAACGAAGAAAATGCCGACTTTCCTGAGCAATAGATACCAGTAAGTATGCATCTTGCAAATCCAGGGTTGACATCCATGAATCCTGGGTCATCAATTGGGCAACCATGCGCCAATCCTCTGACTGGAAATGAGGTGGTGACAGAAAACAATTTAAATCTTTTAAATTTAAAATAAATCGCATTCCCCTGATGGTTTCTTAATAAGAAAGAAAAGGGATAAAAATTGATTTTTTGAGGGGGGATGGCTACTATAGGCCCCCTTGTGAGCAACCGATGAATCTCTATATCGCATGCTTCAGCCTCGGTTACTGAAAATTTCGGTTCCTGCAAAAAACTACGAGGTTGCGGATAACTTAAAAAGGGGATATCGTAACCATGTATAGCGTTCAACACCTCCGAGTCACGTGTCAATTTTTTCCAGTGCGCAAAATAACGCGATAATCTTCCGGCAGTTCTTACTTCATTTAGCGGCGGGACCTCGTTCGGGAGTGAGATCGGCGGCGGGAGCTCTGTGAGTGGCTCGACTTTCGTGTAGCCTCTGAGCTGCGAGCCGAGGTCGCCGCCTTCCGAATAGGGGCCTTGGTTTCCTTCTGTATTGGCAGTTGTTTGAGAGGCTGCTGTTGGATCGGTTGGAATCGTGTTCTAACTGACGTGTTCGAGCCTGAAGAATATCTCGAGAGATCCTTGCCCGCTTCTTCGCACGCCTGTGCCGATTTAAGGCCTTCTGCGAAAGATGAACCGAAGAGCCATTCGTCGACTAATGACACAGCCGCTGACTTTCCCACATATGTCGGGCATGGTTTGATAACGGACTGCCTGGCAAGAGATAACCTATATTGGTGGTCAGCCAGCAGGTGGATACCTTCTGCCAATTTTGAAACAGCGTTTCTTATGTCTGTTTGTAAAGCCTGATCTTGGTAGGCCTTCAAGAGGTCTGACATGCTCAAGCTGAACGCATTAAGGCAAGCGCCAACCTGCTGCGTCTTCATTTGATATTCATCACGTTTCAGGACACTATGATGCTTTGCTAGGGCTGACCTTAATTCGACATTTAATTTAGGGGGACCCAATCCTGTTAAATTTTTCTTGAGTTCAAATTTCGATAGTAGGGTCGAGCGAAGATCCTCTTTCAGGCCGGATCGAACCTCATTCCTCGTGGAATCCAGAATCACTGCGTTCTAAGGGGACTCCATTGTAGCTGGCTGTTCCCCGAAAAACTCTTTTGCCAAAGAGGTGTCATTTTCTTTATTTGAATGTTGCGGAACCTCGAGGATCGACTGGAGGTCGAAACTCACCTTGGGAGGCGTGATGCTCTGGAACGAGAGAGAAAATGGCATGGTCAGATAGAGCAATCGGTTATGTTCCTTCTTTAACTTAACGAAAGAATGTACCTGGTTTGTCGCCCTGTTCTGAAGAACCATCTGCTCATCTGCCTGCTCTGAAACCTCTGGCTGGGAGACTGCTGTCTCACCTGCTAGGGAAGGATCAGTGTTCTCTGTCCCGATGTCCGGGACGAAGCTGGAAACAGCTGCTTCCGAAAATCTCGAACTAGAGTGCTCTTTCATAAAAGCGAAGATTTCGTTAAGAGCGAAAGCCAATGCGTCGCTGCGTAGCGATGGAACGGGAGACTCGTGAAACGTGAAGTACTGCACGACCTAACCTCAGTAAACGCTGCCTCCTGCGCCGCATGCCGTCCGGAATCACGTGAAACATTACTTCGATCACGCTCCCGCGATCGATTTCGCGAATAATGGCGATGTTTATGCTTATGCTTCGGCATTTCCGAACAAGAAACACAAGAAATTAACCGAAGCGTAAAATACAAACTGTTAGCTGCGCGCAACAGAAACACAATGAAATGGCGGATCGACAGAGGGCCGCAGGGCAGGGAACCGGTGGCGCCTATGCCGCCATCTTCAGTCTTATCATCTTTTCTAAAACTGTTGGCTAAGCGCGTAGCGGGTACATTATCCATACGGACAAAACGACAAAGCATAATTCTTTTAATAACAGTTATATACACAACGCATATATCTTTTTTAAGTCTATTTATCTCCGAAAAATTTGAAATTCTGAATATTTATCGCGCCTTTCACGTTTTTGGTACAAGCATATCGAATACCAGACTCTCGTTGAGCACAATAAACCGCTTTTAAATAGTACCTATTATCTCATTTCCTATTCATCTGTTTCCAATCAGACAATGGGGCGATTGATTCTCGAAGGCTTGCCGCATTTACGTGTCAGAAACTTTTATCTCCTTAACAGAGTTGCCTGTCTCGACAGCAAACATACACTTGGATAGCTCAACACGTACTTACAGAAGCACGTGCATATGCAGCACTTCGTGCACAATATCTCTCACGAGCAACAGGTCTAATTTAATATGATTGAGGTTTAGAAGTTCCTGTCAATCATAAAATCAAAACTTGAAGAATTGTCGATAATAGCCTTCAATCAATGATTTAATTATATAATATATTCTGTAAATGAATAACATCTAAAATGGCACAAAAAATCTAAACAAGATTTTTTAATGCAATTTTTACTAAATATTGTGACGCAATAAGATTCATAAAAGTAAAATTAGCTTCAGTATTTTCCTAGAATAGGAGTTACTCTTTATAGGGATATGTTTACGCAAACGCTCCTGCTATCTTATTCTGAAGTTACCAAAGATACGTCGTATTCGTCACCGTGCATAAGCAGAGATCTACAGAGAAGCAAGGATAAAAACATTACGTAAAAGCCACATCGGACTTGTTCGCCGCGTCTCCACCCGATCGGCAGCAAATACGACTATCGTTCTCTGTATACCTTTCCGTCCATCGTGGCTCTAATGGCGAGAGACGGCCGGTGCTCAATGCTAATTTGATTCCCGTGTAGTGCAATCACGACCCTGATTGCCAACGTTACGCACATCACGCGCATTCCTTCGTGCGTGCCCGTGCGCGCGGACTAGTCGTGGCCGGTCTCCATGTTGCACGATTAATTGTCTCTTGCCGTTTGCCACGATCGATTACTTAATGCAGCGGTTGTCCGCACAAGGAGGAAGGAATGTAACATTGACGAGACGCACTCTGTTCGAGTGTAATATGATAACGAGCGCCTGCTAAAAACGAAGCGCGATCAATCTTGTAGATCTTGTCTCATACAATTGGCTAATGTCGGATTTGACGAGAAAAATTTGTTGAACATTTGTCATAGCTTTGATCTAGGTTTCTTCTTTTTGCGAAAATAATAACATGGAGATAATACAATATCAAGTTTTCTCCTCTCTTACATATGTATTTTTTATTATGTTGGTGTATACTGTATATAAACACTTTTGAAGATTCTTATTGTTAGAAATATTTATGTAATAAGAATGTTGGTCTTTTTGATTTTCTTTTTACAAAGAAACATTATAGGTCTTTGTCGTAATCATTTTTCAGTTTGAGAAAGAATTCTTCTTGGTTGAAAAAGAATTCTGGAAGGAAAACGGAACTGGATATTGTGTTATTCATCATAAAGCGATCATTCTTCTCGATAAGAAGAAAACGAAATAAGAAAAGGTCTTTTCGCTGTCTGCACATACATATGTACCGTTATTAGCAAGTTCATTCATCGTAAATCATACAAGCGGGTGTAATACAGGTTTTATATTTTCGTCTGACAAATGCGACGACAAATTGGAAACGGTACTTTAAAAGCGAATTCTTCATTCATATTTCTCATTGTTTTTTTTTTCGTAAATTAAACCTTTTTACGACATGATATTGTTATCGTTGATTATTGGTATAAATATAATAATAATAATAATAGTGTGAACTATAATAATAAAGAAAAATGATTAAAGAGCAAAACTTTTGGAAAAGATCCATCTGTAATATTTTAATTCAGTTTTTAATACTTTTATATTTTTGAGAGTTTAATATTACGATTAATATGAATATATATATATATAAATACAAATTAGATATACTATTAGCTAAATTTGCAACATTTAGCTATACACTATATCTAATTTGTTTGAAAATATTATAATTTAACGCAGTATGGTATAAATAAATTGTATACAATAATATGAAAAAGAGAGAAGAGAGAAATGATGTGTGATTCATGCGTAATATTGCATTACGCAGAATAAATGAATTACAATCTTGTTACACTGATATATTCAAATGTTTATGAATGGACGTTGAAACCAAAGTCACAACTTTGTTGGAAGTTATTTTTTTAAAGGTTGTAAGACTTTTGTGATCGAAAACAAAAGGGATTTGAATGCTTTGATAGACTTTTACGCCTGATATACGCCCATACAGATAAGGTCGCTGCAATCTTTCGCACACACACGTGCGTTTACGCGTGAGTACATATGGCGATTTGTATTCGTGAACGCTTTCACGCTCCATGTGGCACGTTACAAATTCCGTCGTAACTTTCGTTATAGGAAATCTGTCGCTCACATATATTCAGAATTGTTCACGAGCTACCTGCATACATTTTATATACGAAAACATTAGAGTTATTTATAAGAACGCCGATCAAACTTTGTGCACGTGTTTAATAAAGACTAGATCTTTTTTGCACACAGCTTTTTATTGTATTACGCTTAATGCCTTAAACTACTCAATTTTCAATTGATATTTTTAAGTTAATTGTGCAAATTCTGAACGCGTTTGTTCTTTTTTCGCGATGGAAGGTTTACCAAGATTGCACGTGTGATGAAAAAGAAATATCGATTGGTAACGTCGAACGTCAAACAAGGAAAAGCTAGCGAGAATCATAAGATCGCGGTTAGCTACGCATCGTTGCGTAACCATACGCGGTGACTTAAATAATTGAGAAAAACTGGGTGTGCTGAGGTATTTATTGTAAGATAGAATCACGTGCGCGCGAGAGACTACCTGGCTCCTTCGTCGGGATTCCTCAGATTCCAGCGGTGAATCGGCAATGTGTCCGTTTATCTCGCGAATTATTTATCCCTTCTTCGTCTATCTGCACCCGCTCGAAATAACTTCGTTCCCTGAACATAATGCTCGATCATAAGAATTCTCGTTGCCAGTTTGAGATTTTCGCGGAGAGAAAAATATCTTAAGCCATATTTGTTAAGTCTCGGAGACTATTAGAATACTTTTTATTCATAAATAATCGTAAGAATTATTAAATAATACAGTTAAAAGAAACATTCTTTTAGCATCTCATTCGTAAAAAATGAAAGATAATCGATATCCTCATATGGTTGCCGCTTGCTGGCGCATTATTGAATTACGCCCGTGTTATCTTCAATCGTAAAGACTTCTGCGTATTACTTCACGTAATGGAATTCGATAAATTTCCGGTGCGTGGTGCACGCAAACGCGTGTAACGAGATTTTTTTCCCGTCGAGTTCAACGGCCGAGTTAAAGCGCATTGAAAAATGTTATTGCTTTTAGTCGGTTTTCGCACTCTTGTATAATAATGTACATATATATTTATAATTCGTGAGAGCCATTCTGTGTGTAATAACGTATCGCCTTCGCGCGCTCGTTAAGAGATAAAAATTAGCAGTCACGAATAGAAACGTTGAAAAAAAGAGGCCATGCATTTTCCTGGGAGATGGTCAATAAAGCGTACATGGCGCACATTACATCGGAAAAGAGTAGTTACAAGAAGAAAAAAAAAAGAACAGAACCTTGAAGTGTCGTTAGGAACTACATCAACTACGTGTTGTTCGCTGAAAGCGTTTACACGACGTTGATCAAACGTCACATGAGAAAATGCAAGCGATATATACGTGAGACAACCGCCACGGCACATCGCCGCATTGTCTCTCAGTGACAGGGAATGTTGCTTGATATAGGTACACGCAAAAGAGGATTCGCCGCTTGTGTTTCATGTTGTATCCGCGGTATAGTTCTGCACAACTCCATGCATTAGTGATTTTGCAATACCGGCTATCGACGTATGATTGTACTCTTTCCTGTCGCAGGATTCCGTCAGAAATTTTTCGCATGCGATTATTTCTCGCGACGTTTCTTCAGTAGAATAAATCGATGGCGATAATACGTTCTTATCGTTCGTATTGTTAGGGCGATTATGATTGCTATGAAATCTTTTGCGATATGTAATATTTTGTGACAATATTCTTAAATATTAATTTGAATCCTTTAAAGCCTTGAAATGGTTAAAAATGACTAATTGCGAGAACGTTTTTGTTTTGCACATGATCGAAAAATAGCAATAGATCGAAAGATAACAATAGGTCCCTTTAAAGCTTGTTAGAAAACAATTAAAATGTATGCCATCAAGATAGAGACAATGAATTAACAGAGATAAATAACGAGCATTTTGTAATTTAATGGTGTGTGGACTTTTAGGTCAGGTACGTAATGAAAAATGCTTGGCAAAAGTATTCCCGTAATTACATTTGTTCGTTACAATGTAAATATACAAATGAATATGCTGTCAAGATATACATCGATTCCTTAAGTATTACTAGGATACAGTCATAAAAATTCCAAACTTTTTTTCCTGTTTCCCTTATTATTCCGCGAGCATTCTAGCAGAATACTCATAGTCAACGATCTATATGCACTACATGTTTCTTTTCTGCACTGTATAACGAAAGTTTGTTTCAAAAATATTTATCTGAATGAAGTTTTTCGTAAATATATTTTAAATGAAAAAATAAATCTGACAATTAAACTGGATATTGAATCAATTATGATCGCTTGCGATTGATATATATTTCAAATATTTGTATTGTATTCTTAAATACGATATATTTTATGAAAATCTACACTGAGAGAAAACGAAATAATTCTAGCAACTATAAATTTGGCAACTTTTGCAATTGAAGTACCTGTAACTAGTTTTACAAAGTAATAGAAACTAAAGTAGTGCTGAATATTATAAAAATATAGTCACGGTAACAAATTGTATGCACTATTAATTGGTAGTGAAATAGTGACTCAACTACAGTAGTTACTTGGACTTCATGCAAATAGATATAACAATTACATTTTTCTAGTTTAGACAAAAATTTTT
>NW_017257270.1:30896-45773 GCF_001594055.1 Mycetomoellerius zeteki
CTAGTATTCTTATTAGAATTTAATAATATGTATATAGTTGAGGCGCTATTTCACTACAAATTTATAGTTACTGATACGACTTTTTTCTCTGAGTGTATAATCGTATTTATGGCAGTATATGTGTTATGTCGATATTTTATTATTTTATCCAAATGATACATGAATGTGATGGATTTTTGTATTTATCGCAAAGACACCACTGCCATATAAATTGTTATTTGCGTATTGTATTTGCATCGCTATTGCAATGCACGATCCTATGAACGTTAAAAATTCGCATTGGCATCTCGAACTTCTGTTTGAGGGAGTAGATTCTCCGTATACTCGCTATTCGTCTTTACCATGGTAGTTTAGCAGTGCATCCACGGCTGCATTCTGCACTCACGATGCATTAGCGATGTCGCAATACTGCCGATACACGTATATAGGCCCGTCATTCCGCAATCCCCCAGCAGCGTGAAAGAGAGAAAGAGAGACCGAGAGTTAAATTTTAAAAGCGCATCTAAACTCTCACCGCGCGATACATTCGTGAGCGAGTCTGCTTCTTTTTGGATGCCCTACCCTACCAAACAGCAATCGATGCCGATACTTTATTCGCGAAGTTCTTTATCTCCGCTTTGGGAAAATATTCCGCGTACCGCGTTCTGCACTCCTAACGCATTCGTGATTTCGCAACCGACGTATACATATCGTATGTTCACGTCGTGGCTGTTCTACGTAACGACGATAGACGGTTGAGAGACGACGCGGGAGAGAGTCAAGGTTCTCTCACGACTCGTCAGTATAATCTTTGGAAAATCGTCTCTATTACGGGAAAGAATATCAATAATGTTGTAATGACATGGTTATAGAAGGCATACACTATTTCACTTCGTAGATTGTTTCTTTTCAAAGGTATTTTATAATTATACAACACGTCATCCAATTACAATTAATACATAATAATACTTAAAAAAGTTTTCATTCTAATTGTCTTATAAATAGTACATGGAAAGGATGGTTTTTCTTTGATATATAAAAATTTAACTGGATACAGATCTGAAAATAATTTTGTTGGTGTATCAAAATAATTATGTAGGACTCAACTAGTTGCTAGAATGTCAAAACTTTTTGCAGCATTGCTCATCTCGCTTGAGATTCCTATGTAATTATTTTGATGCTCCAACAAAATTATTTTCAGATCTGCATCTAGCTAAATTTTTAGATATTACAGCAATACTTTAGCGAAATCGTTTTTTCCGTATAATTAAAAAAGGAATTTTTTCTCTCTAATACACTTCGATTATATTTTACTTTCGAGTAGCTTCAATCCATGCGATGGTAAAAAGAAAACCGACGAATATATTTCAATAAAAATTTAAAATGTGTTTAATAAGGAGCTTTTTACGGTACTACTCAATAATAAATCAAGCAATATGATTTATTATACAAGTAAATATGATAGCATTCGCGAATTTCTGACTAGTGCGACACTGGACACATATGCACATTAATTATCGATGATATCTGCAAATTTGACCTCATTCTTAATTCAGCCGTAATATTGTAAATAAACTCTCTCTTTCTCTCTATCGATAGAAATATCAATGGAGATAATGACACCGCAGCCATACTTTATCATGCACCGATTCACGAGAATCTTAATCATGCATAGATTCACGAGATTGCCGTACGTTTCTACGTGAAAGGTATAGGTGGACTATGTTTAAAATTAGATATGTTTAAAATTGGATATATTTAAAATTTTTTTTCGAAATTATGAGTTGCGAAAAGCAGCAGGAGAATAATACTAATGAATAGAAATAACCACGCGTAAGCATTATTATCATTTACACGTGGTACAACAAATAAATTCTTTTTCTTTATGTAAATAGAAAGTTTTAAGAGGTTTTATATTATTAGAATAAATTGCGAATATATGATTTATTTTTATATAAATTGAATTTTATTTGCGAGATAAGAATTTATTATTATTTAAATGATTCTGTAAATCAAAGAAGAAAGACAAGAAAGAGAATGAGAGACCTGTGTTCACGAGCCGTTGAATCTTTGGAATTTTAATCCCAAGATTTAACACCTACAGGTTCTTGGATTTCCTTAGATTTGAAGCTCCATTGATCCTTCAAATTCTTAACACGAATTCTTGAATTTTTTAACTATCACATATTCAGAAACATTTAGATTTTTTAAATTTATATAACTATTAAAATTTTTTAGATTTTACAATTCATAAAAATTTTTATAAATGTAATGACGGAAAAGAATGCCAATTATACTGTAGTTGTTTCTTAATTTATCGAATATTTTTTTCAATAAATTTTTATAAAAAATGCGGTAGTATTGGTTCAATTGATAACGTGTAAATAGAAAGTTCTCAGTTGTAACTCATTGATGAAGTGACATACATTTTGACACGCATACCTTGGCATACATAGATAGTGATTATTCGATGAACTCTTGAAATTGCTAATAAAGACTTGGAGGATCTGTCGAAATAATTTAACTAAAAAAAAAATCCTCATATAAATCGCTCGATTGATGCATCGTTATATTATCTTTGCGATTATGCGCGTCTCATTAGAACCATACGCGATACGATCGTCTTTCATTCTTCTTCATACTTCCTCATGTGCAGTGATATCGACAATGAGTTATCATGATCGTATTTTATTCGCGACGTTGTGTGTTTGTGCAGGCAATTAAAAGCAATTTCGCTCATAGCACATATGTAGCGCGACTAGCATTATAATATATTTTACAACCTGACTGCAAAGCGATAATTTTGCAAACTAGCCTTTATATGCGCAGATTTTACAATGCGCTTTGCATGATCTATTCAAGCAGATGAGTGGCGTAATTATGATTGCGTAAATTAACCAAATTCTGTATATGCATGATTATTTTAGCATGATTGCATTATTCGTAACGTTAAATACTGAACAAGAAATACTGATTTTGATTAATGCATCAAAATGTTAATGAAAGTATTTCTTTATTTATAGACAGTAAGATAAACATAATTCTTAAATGTAGACAATTTATATGCCGATACTGATTGAACAGAATTATCGATTTCGGAGTTAATATTCAAGGATATTTCCTGATTGAAATCTGATAATGATTTTTCTCCTTTATGGTGGATACCTGATAATTTCATATTGCGTGTCTAATTTATTCTTCAAAGCAATTACCGCGTGCGGCAGATATTCGATCGCAAGTTGCGTGTAATCTTTCGTGAATAAGTGTTCAAGGATTAACGCCTCAATCGTCAACTGCGTTTTTCGATTTTATACATCGGTCTTCATCCGTCGTGCATGAGCGAAGAACACCCAGGACAGACACTTAGGAACGCGGTCGGCACCCATTTGTCGACGCAGTCGTCAATCTCTCCCCATGTTGAGAGACGCATGTGTCGTCGTCGTGGCACATCAAGGACGAGTTGATCGGTATACTCGAATACCGCCACCGGTATTGGAATACTGGAGTATCGATCCCGACTACGTGTACACGCCGGTCGTTAGAAATTCAGGGGGACGGGGGGGGGGAGTCAGTTAGCTTTTCCCTGCGGTTTTGTGGTAGATCGTCGAGTGGCTATATTTTCGATGTTGCTTTGCACCTCACTCGCGTGCAATACATGCTGCTTTCAAGCGAGAAAAGGCCAGACTACACTGCGGTGAAAATGATAAAAAAAAAAGTGAAAAAAGACTGTGTGTTATAGTGAGAGAAAGTATCTCTCGAGTGAGAAAAAGAAAAACATCAATTATATCTTGCTCAAATAATATTCGACTAATACCATTTCTCGTGCCTAAAACGCTCATTCCTCATATTGTTAAAATTATTAAAATTACCAGATTGTATCTCGTGATTCATTTTGCATTTCAATAAAAGGATAACTTTTTAAATTTTAGCTTGTGATAGGTTAAGGTTGACGTCTATAAAGCTGGACCCTCCACCATCGAAAATAAAGTTCGGAATAGGTCAAAAATTTAGTGCTTTTTAAGTGCCTGCTAATTTAGTACCCTATTACGAATTTTAGTGCTCAAACTGTTTAGTAGCAAAAAAAATGGGGGGTCCAGCTTTATATAAAGCTGGATCCCCCATAATAGAAAAAATATATACAGAGCTCGTATAGAAAAACTAAGTACACAGGAATTTTAGTGCTAATTTAGTGCTCCAAAATAGACCAAAATATTTTCAATTATGGCGTTATTTTAAATATACCAACATATTTTAAGTACTCCACTGTCGTATACGTTCCGAAAGAGAGCGCGCCGCGCTCTAAAATTCGCTCCCCGGTCGTCCAAGAATTTGGTGCTCGCAAGATATTGGTATTAAAATGTTCCTTAGACATCGTAATAATATGAAAGTTTTTTTTGAGTGTTTCGCAGCGACTGTTGCGACGTTTGTCAAAGGGCTGTCGCGCAACGCGGCGCTGCTAGCATGGCCGGCAACTTACCAAATTTCCAAGTGTGGAGTTTTGCTACCGGTCTCGCGGGGGGGGGGGGGGACTGTTACACACACATTGTATTTTACTTTTTTTTACTAAGAAGCATGTTTATTTCTGTTTACAACTGCAAACGTTGATCGACGTACTGCATTTGTGCATATATTGTAAATGTATTTACAATTTCGTTCAAATCTAAAGTTTTAGTGGTATCGCAATGAATGTGGAGGATTGCGAGGCTATTTAAGCGGCTTTGCCCCATCGTGGATCTTAAATATGTTTTCATTCTTCGTAAAGTTGAAAACGAGCGCTCAGCAGTGCATGACGTTGCCGGGATTGTGAGCAAAATTCTAATTAATTTTGAATACTCACTTATCATTTCGCTCAATAGCAAATTTTTTTTTTAAAATGCCACATCTTTTAAAATAGTTATTTTGCCTTCTCTTTGTTTGACAATGTCAAGAAACATGTCGCGATGAAGCTTCAGTTTATCTTCCCCCAAGTTATTTTTATAAAAATTTATAATAGGAGTCGGATCACTGACTTCACCTATGATGAAATTCTCGCATATATTTAAAAATGCCGTTGTTTCGGGGCTGAATTTTTCGTTTAATGAAGATTAGTTGATCAGATATTTCATTAAAATTCTTCCGGTAGTATTCTTCAACAGATTTAAATACATGGACATTTGCGGTCTCGAGACGTTTCGGAGCTCTACGAGTACGAGGCAATTTAGGTTCTTCTAAATTTAGTTCTTTTGCGCCATTTGTTGCTTTTTTTCACAAGGAATCGAAACCAGATTGTCTCATTTCCACAATACACTTTAGTATAGCTTTCACTTTTTCATGTGATTCGCACAAATTTAAATCACTTTTTTGTAGTTGCGCATTTAAAATTTCAATTTTCTCTAATGCTTGGATAGAAATTAATAAACAGAAATAAAATTCGAAACTTTGTAAACATTGTGAAAATCCATTAGCTTTACTGCCAGCGTCTGTTTTGTTTGTAGAAATTTCATCAAGAAAGAACAAAATTTGTTCATAGTTAGCAGCGATTGTTTTTAAAGATTTAACTCTCATGCACCATCTATAAAATATTACAATAATCAATAATATTATTTTTAATATTAAAGTAATAATTACTTATAAAGCATTAAATTTGAAAATTATGATATAAAAATAATAATTATTTTGTTAATTAATTAGTTGATAATTAAATATTTAATTAATTTCTAAAATTTAGCAATATTATTGACAAAGAATTTGGAAGAAAAAAGATTTGTTGAATGTAATTAATTAAAATGTAAAGATATTTACAATTCAAAAATGCTAAGATTTTTAAATCAACAACCAAAACTTTAGATTATTATTTTGTGCGTAATTTAGTGATTTTTACTCGTTTTATTAAATATTATAAATGTAACTTATTTGAGTATTACCTTGTTGGACAAAACGGCGATAGAGTCGGTAGATTTTCATCGCATGTTGCCTGTAAATCTTTAAATATTGCGATTCGTTTTGGAGAATCGCGAATAAAGTTTATCACATCTTTGGTTACTCCAATAAAGTTCTTAATCATTTCTACGTTCTTCATGGCATCTTGAGCAACCAGATTTAATGTATGTGCCGTACAATGAACAAATAGGGCTCTGGATTCCAACTTCCGAAGTAGCGTTTGCACGCCAGAATATTTTCCGCTCATGTTTGCGGTGCCGTCAAAATATTGCCCTCTTAATTTAGTAATATCTAGCTCATAACGTAATAGGACACCTTTTATTATATTGAGAAGAGTTTCCGACTTTGTATTACTGGTTTCGTAAAAACCCATGAATATTTCTTTTACAGTAAAATCCGGCAATGTTATTCGGAAGCTAATTGAAACTTGTTCTAATCTCGATACATCCATTGTTTCGTCCACGATGATAGAATAATATTCCACGGATTTTATTTCTCTTATATGTATGTTTATGACTTCATGTGCCATTATCTTCAACATTTCATTCACGTAATCGTGATGCAGCCACTTATAACCTGTTGGCTTATTTAACCACCACTTCAATTCTGGGATTTCCTCAGCTCTCATTTTCAAAATTTTGAGAAGATTTGAATATTCGTCATTATTGCTTCCTCGGAAGGCTATATTTTGTTGTGCTAAAACACTCACAGTGTTAAATATCTTTAGCAACGCAACCCGAGAATCAGCCATTTCTTTAGTTTTTGCATGAGAAATATGCTCAATAAACTTATCTCGTAAGTTTTGCAATCCTAAGAATGACTTTTTGTGAAACTCGCTTGTTTCATGCTTCTTAAAGCGATGTGGTGCATTCTTCCAACAATGAAAGCCATTAGTGACAAATGATTCAACTGAGCGTACAACACGACTATCTAAATTTGATGATATATTTTTGCTCACTGCTTCTGAGCATACTTTACAGATTACTTTGCCAGCTGAATTAATATCTAGCCATTTATGTAACTCTTGCCATCTTGCAAAAGATAATGGTTTCTTTTTACCTAATAAACAATATACATAGCTGTTTAAATTTTTAAATTTTTTTTTAATATTTATACAATAAATTGCATTTTACTCGAAACGAATATACCTTTGTTTAATGTGTCTTTAGATGCAAAATTTTCTTTGTCTAATTTTTGTTGAGAGTCGCTGCAACTTGTTGCTTTGATTTCTAACCTCGACTCCGAATTCGAACTACCGACTGTCACACTGTCTGAACAGCTTGGCTCCGAATTTGCTATAGCCATAGAAACAGCTGGCTCTTTCTTTCTCTTTCTTACCATAAACTTGTCCATTGCTGACAAAGAGGGATAGCATGTTGGGGAGCTTGAAAGAATCCCGATCTCAGGTCAATAACAATAACAGCAGCTAACAGCGGCGTTAGAGGAGAGGGGGAATTTGGTCACGAGCAACACGGACGTAAAAAGAGAGGGCGTCAGTTCCGAAACCGTCTATTATTGGTGCTCGTGCCGAATTCCTGCATCTTGTTGCTCACTGATCGAGTGCGCACCAGTTCGGCCAGTGAAACGCTATACTAAATCATTTTGGAAAAAATTCGCCAAATTCCGAGTGTAGAAATTCCACACTCGGATTAATCCGAGTGTGGAGCTCTCCACACACTCCATATATAAGTTGCCAGGCATGGCCGCTAGAGATATTCAAAGAATTCTCTTTACGCGCCGCGACAGCACGCGCGTGCTCTTTCGCGACTTCTTAATTATTTTCAGTCACTTTAAGTTATCACTAAAATCGGAAATGCATATATTTTGATACTACGACGTCTAAGGAACATTTTAATACCAATATCTTGCGAGCACCAAATTCTTGGACGACCGGGGAGCGAATTTTAGAGCGCGGCGGGCGCTCTTTCGGAACGTATACGACAGTGGAGTACTTAAAATATGTTGGTATATTTAAAATAACGCCATAATTGAAAATATTTTGAAGCATTCTTCTTAATTTAAAGCATTGTAGAAAATATTTTGGTCTATTTTGGAGCACTAAATTAGCACTAAAATCCCTGTGTACTTAGTTTTTCTATACGAACTCTGTATATATTTTTTCTATTATGGGGGCGGTCCAGCTTTATATAAAGCTGGATCCCCCCATTTTTTTTTGCTACTAAACGGTTTGAGCACTAAAATTCGTAATAGGGTACTAAATTAGTACCTAAAAAGCACTAAATTTTTGACCTATTCCGAACTTTATTTTCGATGGTGGGGGTTCCAGCTTTATAGACGTTTAAGGTTGAATCAATTTGAATCTGCAGATTATCTTGAAGAATTGTTTTAATTTTTGTGATTACTTAACGAATTGCACAATTGAATGAAGAAGATACCCGTGACACATTGACTCCTAGGACACGATCGCGGTAACAGGATGTAAGATACGTGGTATTCCTCACGAACAACGAGTCTCTCGATTATTGAATCACGTGCTGTTTGTCGCGAATGCTCGGCGTATCTCTGGGAAGAAGCACAAGGATGCGCGATACGCTTCGCGCAACGTGTGCGGCTGTAATCTCGTGGGAAGTTTTATTATTCTATGTGCCACTTATGACTTCACAGTAGATCCTTGCGCGAAAGAAACATGTGTATCAGTAAGTATATCTACTAAAGATCATAATCGTTCTAGTCTATCACGATTTGTTGATGTCGTTATTTGTCTCAACGAAAATAATTTTTTTAAATCAAATAAAAAAGTTTATTTGATTTTAAAAAATTATGTTCAAATCAAAGAAATTGTTTCTTCAACCGTATAGCAAAGAAACATTTCTTTAAATCGAAGAAACCTTTCTCTGGGTGCAGCATTCCGTATGCCATTTATCTTAATAATGCACAGCATAAAAAGGAGTGTGTACCAATAAAATCTCTTGACGATCTAATGATTCTAATTCGTTATATTGAACAGTGCTATTATTATATAGTCTTTTTTTTTGGAGAATCTCTTAATTTTATTATCTCTCACGCAATTTTATTTAAGTCAATTTAATTTCTTGAAAATCGTTTTCATTGAACTATTTTTTATCAGTTGACACATCTGTTGTTTGAATAGTATCTTGTATTTTTCCATATCTCTCACTGTTTTATACGAAACTTTATTGTATTTCTATTTATTTTAATAAAACATATAAATGAAACACTCTCTAAATAATCCATCGGTTTTGGATTGCGCTATCCATTTTTGGGTACCGATCGGCGTCGCAATCGCAGAAGGCGAGACACGATCATAAAAGTGCGTAGGCACGCACACACTCGCACGCAGCGCAGCTGTTGACGTCAGGAAGGTCTCACCTCGTCAAGGTCTTTGGAGGTATGCCGCACGGCTGCGCATTATGCAGCGGTTGCAGGTATTTTTATGCAAATCTGCTTACCATTGTATCATGTGTGTGCCGACGCACCGTCCGTCCGTCCGTCCTTTCTGTTCGCCGCAAAAAGAAAAATCGTTACCGTCCGTAACCTAATCGACTGTAACTTAAACGTACATCATCGTTACACACCATCTTGCCCGAGTGTTTCTGCGAATTTAAGGTATGTTGCGCAACGACACCTCGCTCACGACGTGTCTACGACTAAATGCGCTACCGTGCATATTCTAATGTAAATTTCACGAGTCGAGTTGCGCCAACCGCGTGTTCATGTGGAGAATTCATAGCTGTGTAAAGGCCGAAGCTGCTTGCATGAGAGAAAGTAATATATTCATAGTGTCCCATGATTTACACCTGCCTGTTGCTTTTCCAAAATCTATCATATTACTTATGTCATTTTGTAAAGTGCAGAAGTCACTTGTAGTAATAACTTGTAGCAACAACCTTTGAGGATCGGAAAATGAAAATAAGATTAGAACGCTATATATATAACTATGATTTTGAATGATAAATTATTCTTTGCGTACAATGTGCTTTTTCATGCTATTAATTTCCATTTTTTATTTTTTTCACACTTATTGCAGTTTTCACGTCGAGTCTCGACTTATGTTTTTGCACAACATTTCGTGGAAATCGTCGGCGTTCCGTAATATTATTTTATTGTGCATACGTGCAATGTCGTCTTCGTAGCATCCGCCGTTCACATATTTATGCAAATATCCATTGCAATGTCTAGAGTCAATGGCTTATTTTATTTCTTGGCAAAGTGAGGAACGACTCGCTTCGCGAACGTTTTAATCGGTTTTACCGATAATTCATTTGTCGTGAAATTCACCGTAAGTGATTGTTTCTATACATGTATCTTATGCGTTGTGTATGTGCGTTACTAACAAGGGAACCTCTCGAAGTGATAAATTCTGATTTTAATGAAACTTTGTGAACTTGTAGTTTACATAAAGAGATGAATTTAGAAAATATCAGTTGCTGCCCAAAAACGGTTTGAAGGGGTGAAATCACCCTTTACGTGTACAGCGGTTTTCAGCTTTTTCCGTTATATCTTGAAAACTACTTGAGATATAAAAAAATGTTTTATACAAAAGTTTTACAACAAAATTAGCTGTATTCAATAGCGTTTTTAGAATAATTATTTAGCAATTTTTTTTCTAAATTTTCGAAAAAAAATTGTTAAATAATTATTCTAAAAAAATATCATTGACGTGAATAAATAGAGGTAATTTTATTGTAAAACTTTTGTATAAAACATTTTTTTATATCTCGAATAATTTTCGAGATATAACGGGGAAAGCAGAAAATCGCTTCACACATGAGGCTTGATTTCACCCTTCGAACTCTATGTTGGCAGCAATTTTCAGAACTTTAAAAAAATTATTATTTTTAAAAATATTTATGATAGATGTAATTTTATTATAAAGCTACTTGTAGAAAAGAATATGATAAAGATAAAGAAAATGATAAAATGCTATCATTTCCACACCACCATCATGAGGTAGATAGCATGGTGCGCTTTTTTTATAGTGGTTTCCCCAGTAGGCCTATTCCACTCTAATTTTTTTATGCACGAATTATTCCAAATGCCGTCATTGACTACTTTGGAACGTTTAAAAGATGTGTTTAAAAAGATATATTATTATTATTACACATAATAATATATTCGCGCGAGTAATATTTAAAAAATGCTTATCAAAATATTGTAAACTTACAACATCCTTCTCCTCATTTTCATAATTTAATAATGCACAGTTAAATAATTTAACTCAAGAAGATGTTTTAATTTGACTCTAATTTATTTACTTTCATACGTTAATGTGAACGTTGCTTATGTTGAAATTAACTACAGAAATGGATTGATTAACATTTTGATACACATGGAAGTAAAAAGATAATAAAATGTTATTTAACTCAAGAAACAGGGTTGCCATTGACATCTAATGGCTCCTTTGACATCTAACAGTGGTGAGTTACGGTACCATATATTTCCTGTAATGTTTAAGCACATTTTTTGTTATAAAGAGCAATGAATGTATTTATTATAAATTTTAAAAACTACTTGTTAATCTCGTTATTAATACTAACATGATTATTATATGACAAAATGTTCACAATTATGATATTCTTCAAAAAAATGCTGCATACAAAGATATTATAAGCATTTTTTAAATATTACTCGCGCGAATATATTATTATGTGTAATAATAATAATATATCTTTTTAAACACATCTTTTAAACGTTCCAAAGTAGTCAATGACGGCATTTGGAATAATTCGTGCATAAAAAAATTAGAGTGGAATAGGCCTACTGGGGAAACCACTATAAAAAAAGCGCACCATGCTATCTACCTCATGATGGTGGTGTGGAAATGATAGCATTTTATCATTTTCTTTATCTTTATCATATTCTTTTCTACAAGTAGCTTTATAATAAAATTACATCTATCATAAATATTTTTAAAAATAATAATTTTTTTAAAGTTCTGAAAATTGCTGCCAACATAGAGTTCGAAGGGTGAAATCAAGCCTCATGTGTGAAGCGATTTTCTGCTTTCCCCGTTATATCTCGAAAATTATTCGAGATATAAAAAAATGTTTTATACAAAAGTTTTACAATAAAATTACCTCTATTTATTCACGTCAATGATATTTTTTTAGAATAATTATTTAACAATTTTTTTTCGAAAATTTAGAAAAAAAATTGCTAAATAATTATTCTAAAAACGCTATTGAATACAGCTAATTTTGTTGTAAAACTTTTGTATAAAACATTTTTTTATATCTCAAGTAGTTTTCAAGATATAACGGAAAAAGCTGAAAACCGCTGTACACGTAAAGGGTGATTTCACCCCTTCAAACCGTTTTTGGGCAGCAACTGATATTTTCTAAATTCATCTCTTTATGTAAACTACAAGTTCACAAAGTTTCATTAAAATCGGAATTTATCACCTCGAGAGGTTCCCTTGTAAGCGCGAATGAGATCAATCTTGTGCTTTGCGAAGTAAAATTGTGGCACCAGGCCACTGACACGGTGATTCATTTTTCCTTTCGCGTCGATTGCGCGTTTTCCGCGCCGCGAGAGAGTTTCTCGTCAAATCCATAAATTTACGCCGCATGAACTATTAAGTTCGCTATAATTAACGTTGTCTTATTATCTTCTCGATTGGAAGAGTGTATGCAATGAATAAACGCAACGTTCTCTCTCCGCGATTCGTCGTACGCACGGAAACAAAATGCCGCGTTTCATTCTATCTCTTTTTCCATCTTGGAAATTGGTTGGTCGTATGATTGAAATATAACCAAGCAAAAACCGCAGGTCATGAGGAAAGTGCCAGACGAGATTCTCCGTGATATTCTATCGTCAGTGTTTCTTTAGTATCCTTTCCGATATGTACGCGTTCATGAAAAATATGACACGAGGAAGTGGAACGGGCGTTGCGTGCCGCGAGAGAGTGAGCGGCCACATATGATGCCAGTTGAGTGATTAAGTGACTCATTTGTGAATTATTATTAGGCGACGCCTCAGTAAAATGCGATAAATAAAACATCATTTATCTCATTCAACTCTCGGAATCAGTCGTCCACCCGTTAAAGTTATCGTGATGATATCGCATAGCCTCTTAATATTGTAATCACGAAGAAATAAAGATTTTTTAAATTACATTTGTATTTCTTGTGTACATAATAAGATTATTTGGAAATTAAAACATTAGCTAAAAATTCATAATTTAAGAAATTTTTTTTGATTAATTGTTTTACTTTATAGCGATTATTTTTCCAGATTTTGCTTCTTACGTAGTTATAGTAAAATATAATTTGCTTTTGCGAAAGATGTTGCAGTTTTTTCCACAGCTAAAGTGTATTGTTTTTGATAAAATAAGTGAGCGGCGATTATAATATATTACACAACAAGTAAAAATATTAAAAATCATTTATTACATATAATATCATATATTAATTTGACGTATTTTGTAACGTGTCTGTACTTGTGTGTGTATGCTTAATATAGTTTCTCACGTGGTGTCGATATGCATAATTATACATATAAGATAATTTCCAAGATGTTTAAGTTTTTTGCGCAAATAAAAATAGAACGCCTTATAGAATTTTCAATTAGAAGCGTGTGTCATCGAGAAGGCGTGCCCATCAATTAAATCAATACCAGGAAAATTAATATTGTGATTATTAATATATCCTAACTTGATTATTATAATCTCATTTGATTTCTGCTCACGAAGATTAAACTTCCGCGAATTAATGTGCGCGCGCGCGCACATTTTCTCTCTCTCTCTCTCTCTCTCTTTCTGATATCCCGAGAGAGGAGATAACCGAACGATAGTTTAGCGCAGCTATGCAATTGTTCATCCGGGGATAAGTGCGCTCGCATTGCATTTTTATGTCCCCGTGTGCGGTGCAATGTAAACCAGAGACGGGGATAATAATAACATAATAACAGCGAGATTGATGGCGTGGATAACCTTTGTTATCGATCTACAGCTGATCGAGGTTCGCGAATCGAGTGAGTAATTGCTACGGGCATTTGGTTAGTTCTCCGCGTGTGTTTCGCGGCACAGCGAGGAAAAAAGTGATACAGTAATGCTATAATCGTGTGGAATGTCGAGTAATGTCTACGTATACGGTCGTATCGATTATTGGCATTTACGAAAACTCGCCTGTGTGATTATCCGCATGTCCGGGAGCGGCTCTCTCGTGCACAATCAACGACGATCGGAAATACCGGGGGAAGAAGGAGGAGGAGGAGGAGGAGGAGGCCCAAGGGGCGAGCCTGATCAGAATGCGGTTAATTTCTTTCGTTGAATTAATTATGTTTCCCGAAAGTTCGCAAACTTCAGGACACGCGCATCGATCACACGGGTTTCAATCGAAATCGATTAAAGAGAAATCGCTTTATTGGAATAACCGTAAGCTTGGATTTATGGCGCAGTATCAAAGGTAAATTTGTGAATCATTTAAAATATGTGTTTCCATCAATCATTAGCTTCTGTAATACGGGAGAGTAACGTTAAAATAAAGTCTTTTTGTTCAGAGAATGGCAAAATGGTTATTTTCTTTTAATTTTAATGAATGTTTATCTTATATTACTTAAATAGATGACAAAATTTTTAATTGTTAATTAATTAACTAAATTGTTTACTCAGTAGTACTAGACATTTTTTTTCTACAAAAATTTTAATGAAATCTGAAAATTAAATTTGATTGATGTTCGCATGATTGCTAAGAATCGTCTTTACGAACAAGAAATGAAATTTACTTTTTCTTGTTGTCTGTTCCATGTGACTGCTCTTTTATTTCATAAGTATATACATCTCGGACTTATTGTTAGTGTAAGGACTTATCATACTGGATTCACCGCGATGTATCTCCTTTCGCCACGGTTAATAGAGGAGCATAATAGAATGACTCTAACGTCAGACTGACAGCGGGCGCTTCATCGTTGCGAAAATTCGCTCGCGAGATTTATCGTGCCACCGCGCCGCACCGCGCAGATACGGTTCTGGTACAGGCACGTGCTCGCGTAGATTGG
>NW_017257270.1:45791-52364 GCF_001594055.1 Mycetomoellerius zeteki
CTTTCCCTAACTAGTCCCGATCGAAATTACTCTCGCGGAAATTGTAATGTCCACCACGCCTTGCTCACCATGTGCTTCTACGTCGCCGATGAATTACTATCCCGATAGATTTTCCTCTTTCCTCGCGCCACGCCATCGAGAGATCGCAGCTGCAACACTGCATTTCGTATATGGTAGATAAGAGATCCCTCGTTTCCTGCATATTTACATTATACGATTTTCCAATGATATAAGATAGGTTTATAATGTATAACAGTTTATATTTTTGCAATTTCATCAAATCTTTATTGGACCGCAACGCAATAATCATTGTAAATAATACTGTAGTATGTATAGTAAGAGTAAAATTCGTATTTCATAGTAAAAACTCGAGAATCAGTACGAACAAATTGCGATGCGTTCAAATGGTGTATTCGAGAAAAGAGATATAAAAAAATAAAATTTTAAATAGGTTTTCCTAAAATACAGACATAATAATCGGGTATTGATTTTAATTTCGACATGTCTTTCGAAGTAGGTATTCCTTATTTCTCAATACGTACATATCAATGGACTATTTTGAAATTGAAATAGTAATGATATAGATACTATAAATAAACTGACAATAAAATGGTATAGTGTAACAACTAACAATAAGCAGTTAGGGCCTCTTTATAACGCTCTGTTAACAGTGCGCACCTGCTCAAGATAGAGTGATAAGAGAGATGCCGCGAGATATAAAGTTCGTCCTGATAAAGACGGTTGACAGGTTGGCTGTGACGGTTGGCTGGGTGGTGCGTAAATCTGCGAACGTAGCACCGTTAGAGGAGCGTTCGATTATCTCGGTCGATCGCGAACCCGGTATGCCATTTCATTTATCCCAAACACACAGTTCTTGTTGTGAATCCACATTCCCGACGCGCTGATATTTTTGCAACTTTATTATTCACACAACCAATTTTTACATATATGGATTATTATGATTTCGAACCCGAATGCTTGTATGATTTAATGAGTATCGAGTGCAACACGGAAAAAAAATGTTTCTGGTTTACAGCTAATTCTGATTAGCTGAAATTGCATTAGCTACTATAGCTATGAATTTGCTAATACATACAAAGAATTTGCTGCTGTAGCTAATATAAGGACGTAATAGCAAAATATGCAAGTTTGTTACAGATCGATTTATTTAGCAATATGAAGTTAATTGTCACAGTTATCGGATATGTCCGTTTAAAAAAAATTGTCTCTACCACAGTTAAATATGGTTTGCTGAAACTGTACTTGCTACCAAGTTGTCTGTTACACAGAAAACGTTTACTGCAATGATCAATACATCGACATAATAGCAAAATGCTTGTCTGTTACAATGATAATAGTTAGACCTCTATGAAGCTGGCCCCACTTTTTCCAAAAATTGAAAAAATAAATAGAGTTCTGGTTGCCCCCTCCCCCCCCCCAAGAGTTCTAGAGTTCTCTATCAATTTTAAAAATAGTTCCGTCGATTAAAGGGGTGAAAACACCATTTGAAATATCGGGGGGGGGACCAACTTCACGATTCCAAAACTTTGAAGGGCTATAACTTCTTTATCATTTATTTTAGAACTTTCATCCATATAGAACAATCGATAGAACTCTTTGGGGGGCAAACAGAACTCTCAAGAAAATAATGGATTTCCAAAAAAAAATTTTTCAAACAAAATTATCGCAAAAAAACCTTTTTTTAGATTTTCGGCATCCTGAGTGAATTTTGACAGCCCCCCAAAGAGTTCTAATGATTATCCTTAATAACCGATGCGCTGAAACCGATATCTAAAAAGTTCTAGGGCTTTGAAATTTCAACTTTTGAAATTTTTCTGAGTTCACACAGCTTTAAAATTTTTTTCGAAAATCCGGTACTTTCTTTAGAGTTCTGGTTGCCCCCCCCCCCAAGAGTTCTAACGATTATCCTTAATAACGATTATCCTTAATAACCGATGCGCTGAAACCGATATCTAAAAAGTTCTAGGGCTTTGAAGTTTCAACTTTTGAAATTTTCTATTCAAGGCGAGAGAACTTTTTTGTTTTCGATCTCAGCTGTTTCATTATTAAGGATTATCGTTAGAATTCTTTGGGGGGGGAGGGCTGTCAGAATTCATTACAGGATGCCGAAAATCTAAAAAAAGAGGTCTTTTTTGCAATAATTAATTTTGTTTGAAAATTTTTTTTTTAAATCCATTATTTTCTTGAGAGTTCTGTTTGCCCTCCAAAGAGTTCTATCGATTGTTCTATATGGATGAAAGTTCTAAAATGAATGGTAAAGAAATTATAGCCCTTCAAAGTTTTGGAATCGTGAAGTTGGCCCCCCCAATATTTCAAATGGTGTTTTCACCCCTTTAATCGAATACGGAATTATTTCTAAAATTGATAGAAAACTCTAGAACTCTTGGGGGGGGGGGGCAACCAGAACTCTACTTATTTTTTTCAATTTTTGGAAAAAGTGGGGCCAGCTTCACAAAGGTAATATTTAGACCTCAGCTAATGGAAATTAGACCTCGCAGATACGACGTTAGGTATCCATATAACGCTACTGAACTTAGCTGCCATATTTTTAGCTGTGGCAGCTAATCTTTTCTTTTCCGTGAATGATTAACAGTTACGACATTAAGTATTACGACATTCTGTTAGAAGGAGAACTTAAAAAACATATCGAAATTATAAAATTTATGATCAGTCATTATGCCTGTATTTCAGAAAAAACTTATATCTAAGATTTTTATGTTTCTTTATATATACCATCAAATATATACTATATGATTGCATCGCAATTTATTCGTTCTGATTCTCAAGTTTTAGGCATAGTTAAACTTTAATATTCTATTCTTCTTCGATTTTACGATTCGTATGAATAATTCTTTCACGATCAGGCCTTTTATTTCTAATGATACAATAATATTAAAAGTAGATATGAATTTAAAATGAAGGATTATCTCATGTACTATTATTATCACGTTATAAATGACAATTTCTTAGTCGGTATACGGTAGTCCCTTATCTTTTAAAAATCTTAGATCTCGTTACGCTAGATGTAAAGGTCAACGCAGATATTTAACCGTTTTAACGGGAAAAGTAGACTCCAGTAGTATTTATATACTATGAATCAGAGAGAGAGAGAGAGAGAGAGAGAGAGAGAGAGAGAGAGAGAGAGAGAGTCAGCGTTGTTTCTCTGAAGTGTTTAGAACTTTATTTCTCTCGATTATTGCGATTTATTAGCAACCATTATTAGTATCGAGTATAAAGTTTTTTTCACGATTTTTATCTTGCAGTAACCATAGAGATAATCACTCTAATACGATATAATATACGATTTTATAATTTTTTATAATAAGTTTAATTTAGTAAGCTAATTTAAATCAATTTTCTATATATTACATATTATTCTTTACAATAATTTCTCTAATAGCGACTTGTCTTTTCAATCAAGCATAAACGGTACCTTCGCCCACGTAGTTTTCGATCATCATCGTCGATGATATCACTCGAAAGCTTGCAGGAACTGGTGACATTAGTATTTCTGCGATCGATCAATTTCGCGAGGGCGTTGACACCGATTTCATATCCTCGTATGATCGCATTTGAGACTCCTGTGATGGAAAAAGTAGGTAGACAAGACGTTGACGAGCTACGACGATCGAGCCAAAGTCTCATGCTAATTATGCGTTTTCCTCCGTTTCAATTGCGGATAACGATACACGCACGTGAGTGCATTCGAAAAATTAGTTTGTGAAATAAACTCAACCTCAAAAGAATAAAAAATGAAATTTATAAAAAATATTATCGGCAAATAAATTAATGGAACGTTGAAATATTATACGCATAACTATGTTCTTAAGTGCAATAAGCACTTAATTTATTTTAGTTGCTTTTTAGCTTTAAAGATATTTATAGATATATCTTAATAAATCCAAGAACATTTATTTATGATTAAGATTTTTCTATACACTATTTTCTACGTATTTTTTAGGTTTTATTAAAAAACTTTATTAAAGATTATACTGAATAAGAATATTTTATAAAGAACAAGTAAGAACAATGGCCCTTTCCGAATGAGACAAACGCGAGGTATCTTTACGCAAAATTATGATAACTAATGCTAATCTTCGAACCGAAGCTGACGTATAGTGAAGCTCAGCACAAGTGGGATGTCTACTTTCACCATTATCGTAACGGTATCCTCCGGTATCCTAATTCACCTTTGCGTGTCCCACCAGCTCATTCGCTGTTCGAGTTCGCTCTATATTCGTTTTACCTTTGCTATACATGTTACCTTACTTATGCATGTAGGCGCGCATTCGCCTTCCAATCGCTGTATCAAACACATTTATACTAAATGATAATTAAGATAATAATTAAGCGATGAAAATTCAAATGTGAGAGCCTCTTTGCATTTTAAAGTACATAAAAATGATTTATTAATAATCTATTAATTTATCTTTCAATGAAAAAGAAAACGATAATATTTTTCATACATGTGTCAAAATTTGTCGTATTTCGTAATGAAAAACATGTTATTCGACAAATTGCACAAATTGCGTTAATTTGTATCTTCCTAATTGCCTAGTGTTTTATACCTACTTATCGTGTCTGCCAAAAATTTGTTAATTACTCATGCCGTTAATGCCGAAGTCTGTGAAATGGGTGTCTAGGTGTTTGTTTTGGAGGAAGTGAGTATCTAGGTGTTGGCCGTCTCTGACAAGCGATACAATGAGGTTATATTTGACTTCAGATAGCAAGAGGCAAATGTGGCATTTAGTATTAACCGTTAAACTATTCATGTTAGAAAATCTGTCACATCGATGGAACAGAAGAACGCGTATGAACACGTAAGTGAGGCTAGAATAAATAAATATTTTTTGCTGCATTACACAAATTCTCTGTTGTAAAAGACATTTTCTGCTGTAAGGATATATTATTATTTAGTTAACTCTAATCATCGAAAAAGGCTATTTATATGATAAAACCTAAATGATAAGTATTAAAAAAAAAACTGCTATTTTACCAAGTTAAATTTTACTATACTCTTATATGTATTTTCCAAAAAGAAAGTAATAGTAACTCTAATCGTATACAAACTTACCTTTTTAAAAAAAAGGTAAAAAAAAAGCGTTAAGTATGCGTGCTTCTCGTGTAGAACCACCATTTGGGCCGGTTTCACCAACGTCAATTACTTAATCGGCCGTGGAACTGTCACCGATTAGGATTAATCGAGTTGATGAAATTCTTTGTATATAATACATTTCAACCCAAGTTATAATTCCCCTTCAAAAATTATTACATGAAAATCATTATATCACAAAATTTACTAAATCTAATGATATATGTATCATCTGTATAAAAGATTTGATATCAACAATTGTGGCGCCAAGTTAAATTCTGTTAATTTAATATCACAAAATTTACTAAATCTAATGACATATATGTTTCATCTGTATAAAAGATTTGATATCAACCATTGTAGCGCCAAGTTAAATTCTATTAATTTAATTAAATTTATCAAAATTTTATGTATTATTCGTAAAAAAGATTTGATAGCCAAATTAAATAATGAATATTAATCTAATATGTATTATTTTAATAAAATTTTTTCATTTTATACGGTTAATTCTTTAATTTTTTGTGGTAACACTTAAATTGAGCAAGGTAACGCAATTTTGTGATGTTTTGTATAATGTTTTGAAGGAGAATTAAATAACCACTACTTTAATTGGTAGAGAAAATCTTTGAATGAATTGTGATTAAATAACCACTACTTTAGTTGGAAGAGGAAATGTCTTTGAATGAATTGTGATATGATAATTTCATTTAAGAGGAATTTAAACCATTTGGATTGGAATAGGAAGATTCTTCAATAAGTATACGTATACTTAGGTTTCATTATATAAAAATTAAAGATAGTACCATTTGAATTAAGTAAATAATAAAGATAGTATCACTAAGGTTTTACTTTTTATTACGTCTGCCTAGCTGGCCCCCCCACCTAACCAAATCTTAATGAAAAAATTATGGAATAATGCGCTATTTATGCGCTATTCATATCCGCAAACAAAAATTTTTGCGCTCCTTCCGTTTAGCTAAAAAAAAAAATTTTTTGTGGGGGGGCTGAGTAGGCAGTCAGTCAGCCCCCCCACCCATTAAAAATAATTGATTTGAAAAATTAAATACACAGGATTTATGCGCTATTTATGCGCTACTATTTCCAAGCGTTTTCGATTTTTGCGCTGCAACCCTTAAGGCACTTCCCTCTTGGAGCAAACAGACATATTAACGATTGAGTCGTTTAAAATTGCAAAATTAAATACTCTGACTATGCATAATAATTCTCTGATTTATGCGCTACTATTTCCAAGCGTTTTCGATTTTTGCGCTGCAACCCTTAAGGCACTTCCCTCTTGGAGCAAACAGACATATTAACGCTTAAGTCGTTTAAAATTGCAAAATTAAATACTCTGACTATGCATAATAATTCTCTGATTTATGCGCTACTATTTCCAAGCGTTTTCGATTTTTGCGCTGCAACCCTTAAGGCACTTCCCTCTTGGAGCAAACAGACATATT
>NW_017257270.1:53981-96811 GCF_001594055.1 Mycetomoellerius zeteki
CGCATAAATCCTGTGTATTTAATTTTTCAAATCAATTATTTTTAATGGGTGGGGGGGCTGACTGACTGCCTACTCAGCCCCCCCACAAAAAAATTTTTTTTTTAGCTAAACGGAAGGAGCGCAAAAATTTTTGTTTGCGGATATGAATAGCGCATAAATAGCGCATTATTCCATAATTTTTTCATTAAGATTTGGTTAAGTGGGGGGGCCAGCTAGGCAGACGTCTTTTATTTTGTAGTAGAATTTAACTTGGCGCCACAATTGTTGATATCAAATCTTTTATACAGATGATACATATATCATTAGATTTAGTAAAAATATTAACGGAATTTAACTTGGCGCCACAATTGTTGATATCAAATCTTTTATACAGATGATACATATATCATTAGATTTAGTAAATTTTGTGATATAATGATTTTCATGTAATAATTTTTGAAGGGGAATTATAACTTGGGTTGGAATGTATCATATACAAAGAATTTCATCAACTCGATTAATCCTAATTGGTGACAGTTCCACGGCCGATTAAGTAAAGCTCTGTGAAGCTGGCACCCTTAAATGATAATTGTGATAAAATGAACATCGCATTCGATTGTCCACCATTTGTCCACATTTATCCCCCAAAAAAAATTTTTTGTCCATCTTTCAAAAAAAAGTTATAAACAGATAAAAATTTGTAGCACCCCCATGTGAACTTTCTTCCAAATTATATACGATTGTCCACCACGCGTACGCGTTTGTCCACCCCCAATTTTCTTTCGTCCACCTTTCAAAAAAAAGTTATAAACAAATTAAAGTTAAACAATTCGTCACTGCACACCTAAATGCGTCTACTTCCTAATTACACACGGGATTCGATTGTCGCGTATGTGTTTGTTCACGCATAATTCTCTTCTGTCCATTTTGTAAAATCAAGTTATAGACAAATTAAGGTTAACAACAATCAACAACATTAAACGATTCGTCTCTTTTGATATCTCAATTACATAATCCTAAATTTATTTTAATTGGAACAAGGAAGAATAATGTAAAATTGGAAAATTAATTTTATCTAATATTTTATTTATATCAAAGGAACATAGTTCACACTTTGACAATACGCAAAACAAATCTTTTATATAAAATTATTACATATATGGAACATTATTATTTTATAATGTACTTTGCTTAATTTTCTAAGTGATTTTGGTGAAATTGCACGATAAATAAAATCGCAAGCGGTAATAAACATTGCATGAAAATTGAATTTAACTAAAGATATTATATGTGGAAAGAAAGAAGCATGACAATTTTGTATTGTACTAATATACAAAACTAGAAATTTAATCATATCAAATAAATGTCTATATAAATAAATATATATATTGTATATATTATACAGGGTGGAGAAAAAGGTTGGGGCATAACTTTGCAGGATGGTACTACAGGTCAAGGTGAAAATAAAAGGTCCTATGAACATAGGTCCGGAAGTGCCTTATTTTCGAAATACGCGCCATACAAAAATAAAATCTGTGTTGGTGAGATCAACAGGTTTATTTGGAACGAGCGACTTTTACAAGAGGTGCTCAACGTGAGATGTTGTAAACAAAGGTCAGGCGTGTGCCTTGGTGTAAACAATATGCGAAAGGTACTTATTCGAAAGCGCAGAACGTTTTCCGATAAGTGGTGTAAAACAGTTAATCGCATCTTGTAAAGATGTTTAGTAATGCGGAGTATGCAGACATGCATTTGTTGTACGGAGAGGCCCGTGGTAACTGCGTAGAGGCTCGCCGTATGTACCAGACACGTTTTCCGAACAGACGATGTCCTAATCGACCAACACAGATTTTATTTTTGTATGGCGCGTATTTCGAAAATAAGGCACTTCCGGACCTATGTTCATAGGACCTTTTATGTTCACCTTGACCTGTAGTACCATCCTGCAAAGTTATGCCACAACCTTTTTCTCCACCCTGTATAAAGTGACGATTATAGAACGACAGAGCGACGACTATATAGAGCGACAGAGAGGACTAATGAAGCGCAAGAATGGGGGAAGTTATCCGTCGCCACTTTTTGCCTCACCCCCACTACCGCTATTGGTCCTCCTTAGTTCTAGTCTTCTTGGCCACAACCTTTTTCTCCATCCTGTATATACACAAAATATATGTATGAATATATATCTACATATATATGTATATGTATATATATTTGTACATATATTTTATATTCTTACAAAAATTATAGTGATTGGATGTATTTGTATAGAACATAGATTTTTAATATAGTGTAATTTCCTGGACATGTCATCATGTTCTGTCCATATTCCTGTTGCACTACGACAAAATGACGTAAAATATCCAGGAATATAACCTACAATGCCATTTAAAACATAAATTTGTTTTTGAACATTAATTTTTTCAAGATTATCACTTAAAGTTATTCCATGTGCGTATTTAGTTTTGTTCTTTTGGAAGAAGATTTCAGTATCAAAGAATAGACATGGCTGTGTTGTTTTAGTAATTTGCACTTTTGATTTGCATGTTTTACATATGACTGTCTCTATGCTAAAGAATTTTGAAATAAAATTTAAAAAATTTTGCTTGAAATCTTGATTTATTATTTCGGTTTCATTCACGTCAATGACAAACAATTTCTTAAATTTCATTTCACATTTTTTACATTTTTTACTTTCTTCGTAAGTTGGTACATCTGCCATCAATTTTGCTATTATCCAATTAGAATTAGTTGTGCAATCAACAATGTTATTATGCATTTCGAAAATTGTACTCGTAAAATAGTAGCTCGTTCTTGATAAAGTGAATTGCTAATACCTTTGTTGGCATATTTTTTAATAAATATTAAGAATAAGTTTTCATAATTTTCGTCTAAATATTTTTTAACTAACGGATAATTACAATACGCAGTTGTTAATATTTCGACTAACAAATCAAAAGCACATGTATTTTTAATATATACCCTGTGGTTGTTAATGACGGTTACATTGCAACCGCTTGCATTTCTCAATATTTCATGTTTTCGTCGTCTCAAAGGCCTATTATATATAAGCTCAATATCCGGGCATGGCTTTAAATATTTACCCCTTTGGCGATTAATTTCATTTTCTAATCCCTTCTGTTTAGATTTATTTGTAGTTTTTTGTGTGTTAATTTATTTTTTTTATTTTCATTATTGTTTATCTTTTTATCTACGTAAGTTAAATTGGATTCTTCTGATAGAATAATCGAGTTATTCATAAAATCATTATTTACTTCTTGATTAATTTGAATTTCTACTTTTTCTGATCTTTTCAATTGTTTACATGCTTCAGTATTTAAGCTTTTCCAATTCTCTTGTTCAGTTAAATAATTATAGCCATCAGTAGCACTTTTTATTCTTTCGTCTGGCATATTACAGTCAACTTTTTTCTGTTTCACAATCTTATTATTATCTTGCACCAATGCAATTTTTTCATTTACACGTTTTATTGCAGCATGTTCTAATTTTGATATACTTTCAATTGATTCTATATGACGAACAACAAATTTATCTGGGCGCATTGGTTTGTAATTTGATCCCAAATCTGAATGTTTCAAATCTTTAAAATAGGCTTCGCATCTAGAAGATGTTGCTACACTAGATGATAAAGGAAAATATTCATTACATTTGTCCAAATAGGAAAATGTTTTGCCAATTTAACTAAATGATTTACGAGTTCAGGGCAATAAAAAGCATTGTATCTATCAGTCTCTACACTTTCCTTAACTTTGCATTCAGCCTGTTCTCTAATGTTATTTACAAAAGAAATCAAATTACTGTTTTCGTTCGAATCTGGATAACTAAAATCTTCATCATTGTCGCTATCGTCAGTAAAACTAAAATGTTTAATTGGTAAACCTTCGGATGAGCTGCATATTCGAAACGAAACAAACGACCACGTGTTTTTGATGTATTTTTGGCTCCTGAAAACAAATATGACAGCAGAAATTGGCGCTCGGCCGTATCTTGGCCGCAATTTCGAAAAAACATCGAAAAAACGTGATTTTTTTTAGTTTTTTGTATTTATTTCGAAAAATGCAAATCGTATGAAAAAATGTTTCAAACAAAAAATGCAGAGCGGAAAATCCTCTACAAATAAGGTTTGATACACTTTTGTCGTATCTTGTATAATAAACGCGTAATCCGTAGTTAAAGTACCCAACCTTAATCAATTAGGTTTCTCGCAAGTGAAATGTGCCGAAATTTAGTATATATGAGGACGTGATTCGCAGGCATTTTATACAGTATCTTATAGATATATCTACGCATATATCTATATATATTATATATTGCAAAATGTCTAGTGATGAGTTGAATGTAGCATTCCAGAGAATATCACATAGCGAATTCTTGCATTTCGCTTACAGTGAGAAATGGTGCGTACAATTTCTTTTGGAATGTAACATTTTTGAAAGAACAATAACGTGTCCTAACTGCAATGAGGACATTAATAACCATTAATAACCCATGTGGATAGTAGGATGTATAGACAGTAATGCATGAAGACAGTGGGGTGTGAGAAGACTTTTTAAAGACAGTAAAAACCCATTTGGAATTCTCACCCCAAATATCAATGGGTTAAAAATATTCCAAGCAGACACTGTCTCAGCTGTAACTTCTAGGCGGTTAGGCCCCAAGCGGGTAGGATATGTTATTTTATTTCGTTCGGGCGGCGTAGCCGCCCGAACCCAAGCATTACTGTCTATACATCCCACTATCCACATGGGTTATTAATGGTTATTAATTTAATGGATTATGACTTTAAATTTCGTGCACTCTTACCGAAAAGTACGTACAACGCATGCACATGTGATCACAGAGCATAAACGTGTAAGTAAAGGCCGCACAAACGTGTAACTAGTCACTTTCATCGCTGTTTTACGGGCTTCCTTTTGTGATTAGGACAAAAATGTGTAGAATCTTTTTTATAGAGAATTTCATGCTCTACAATTTTTGTTTGAAACATTTTTTGTACAATTTTTGTTTGAAACATTTTTTTGTACGATTTTGTATATTTCGAAATAAATGCAAGAAACTTAAAAAAATGTCGTTTTTCAGCTGTTTTTTCAAGATTGCGGCCAAGATACGGCCGAGCGCCAATTTCTGCTGCCATATTCGTTTTCAGGAGCCAAAAATACATCAAAAACACGTGGTCGTTTGTATGATTTCGAATATGCAGTTCATCCGAAGGTTTACCGTTTAATTTTTTCAAATAAATAGAATTGTTTTGTGGCACAAATAACATCGTTTCCATCAGCATCTTTGCCATCGTATTGACTGTAAGCAACAATAAATATTGATAGTAGTAATTCAGTAAATTCTTCGATATTATTACATATTGACATGATACCAATCATCTTACGAAAAAATCTTTTACTTTTGGATGTTTCTTGTCGAATACATTCTTGCGACAAATAATTTTAATTAAATGGGCAATGTCGATTCTTACATAGCATTGAAGTGAATGTTGCAAGCTTTCGCCACAAATCCATCGATAACAATCAGAAATGTAATTTTTTAAGCTGCGTTCGCGCGCGCGCATTAAAAGCTAAATTTATGGCGTTTAGAAGTGCCATTGAATAATCGCAATTGACTTCCGGAGGAATTGGTACCCCATCTCTTATAATTTCTCTTAGCCAATATGTAATAAGATTTGTATCATGCTTTTCTGATATAAAAATAATAAATAAAGGGCGAAGTAAGAGTCAATACGTAAAAATTATAGTCCGAAAATTGGTGAAACATGAAAGATTGAGTCAGTCTGAATATAAAATATAAAATAACATAATTTAATTAAATAAATTAAGAAACACATAAATAAATGACAGAAATTACAAGTTTCGGCTACCAGATTGAGTCCTCTTCAGATACAGTTTTACATGGATTTGATATACAATAAGTTCTTGTAAAAAACGCATAATAAATCTTCTTCGGATGTAAAAATCTACGCCGTACACATGCCATTCGTGATCAATGACTCTAAAGAGTCCTTCTATTTGTTTAATTTTCTGATATCATTTGAAAAACTGGTTGAATGCCATTTTCGCCTTTTATAATAATTTCATATAAAAATATGGGTTTACTTTCACACCATTTATTTTGACGATTGGTTTCATTAATTTTCCTGTCGCATCTATTTCAATTTTTCTAAATTTTTTAATTAAAATTTTATATAAATCCATTTGCATAGGAGACAAATAAAAACAGTAAAAATGCTCTTTAGAAATTTCCTTTATATATCCCATGTACTTTCCTTTATATTTTAATTCAGTCAACGAATTGATAGGATCAAGAGATTTGTTGGTACCTAATTCACGGATGACAGCTTCTTCTTTAATTTTCTTTAAAGTACATTGTCTGGGAAGATACAGCGGGTCAGGGGATTAGATTTGACAAAATCATTACGCCATTGTCTTGGTTGTTTATTTAAAAGTTCATGTTCTATTGTTATTCGAGCGTTTCCTTTTACTGCCCGTTTGTCTTCATGCGATATTGCAGAAGTGTCCACAGTGTGAATTTTTATAATAATACCAATATCAGGAGCTGGTTCAAATAAAGTATGAGCCTTAAATATGGCACCGCATTCCTTACAAAAGCCATATATTTTTAAATATATTTCTGCTTCTCTAGATTCAAAAACTTTGCCATATTTAAATACGTAAGCACAGGGCAGTTTATTTTTTAAAAAACAAGTTTTAGAAATTATATCCGTCCAACCGCGTTTAAGTACCTTGTATCTTTTACCGTTAGTTCCTTTTTCTTTGTACACTTTTGATACAGGATATATAGATTTCCATTGCTCATTGAATAACTGTAAATCAAACCAAAATCTAGATAATTTTGTATTAACATTTTCAGAAAAATTGTATGATTGATATTCCTGACTACTGTTACTTTCACTGGAAGTATTAATACTATCTATTGCTGTTTCTTCTTTTTTTGGGATATTGAAATATTCTTCCAAATCTTCTTTTAAATTCCATCTATTATTTCTAACGTAAAAATTTAATGTATTAGGCAACAATGTATCAGAAATCATTTTACATGCTTCTTCCCACACTTCATCTGAACGACATTTTAATTGTTGATTTTGATGAAAAGGTTTGCATTTCTTTAGCGCATCTAACATAACTTCAGGCTTTACAAAAGCTTTTCTAGGCATTTTGAATATTCAAATAAATTATCACCTTTTAATTGTATTATCTTTAGCAACATGAGCGATATAATCTTTAATTGAATTTAAGTAATGCTTAACAGAATAGAGGAATGTTATGTCAAAATGTAATAGAAAGAAATATTAAAAATTGAAATAAAAAATGTCTTAAATATATTGCGGTCTAATTAAAAATTAAGTAAATTTGGATTAATAAAAAATATTTATAAAATTTTGTGCAATTATTAAACTTGAAATTCCCTTTCATGAGAACATCTGAAAAGAAGAATCTGATAATTCATAAAGACTTAAAAAATTAGTAATTAAATGTATTAAAAATTATAACATACATATTAATATAACAAAATTATAATATAAATAACATAACATACGTACCACAAATACCAGTAAAAAGAAAAGATTAAATACAAGCGTACACCATTTTATACTGCTCAAAATTAAAATACAAATGGTAATGAATATTATCAATTATCATATGGTACGAACTGGGATAAGTATGATCTGAAATGTACAAAATTTCTTCTTAGATTTTCAATTATATTAAAAATATTTAGATAGAAATAATTAAAAATGTCAAGCTCTATTTTGCAACGCAATAAAATCAATAAAGACAGGTCAATATTAGAATCAAAATTATAATATATTACAATACAAAAAATAGTTTATTATAATCTTAAAATGTATACTAGTTTTCACGATACAAAATACCTTGCAAGGAACTTTTCGACTTACTTAGTCCTCCTTAGCCAACGCATTTCCTATCGTGAAAAAACTAACATACATTTTAAAATTATAATAAACTAGAGTTTGTATTGTATTTGAAATTTGATTTTGGCTATAATATTGAACTCTATTGATTTAGATATAAATTTATGATATGAGTTTTTTTTAAGATAATTTTAAGATAATTTTAAGCAATACAACGTGTGAAGTACAATACATTACCCCTTGTATTATGCTATTTGGATAAGTATTGAAATCAGACGTGCATAACATAAATACCATATCGTACAATCCAATAAATAAACCTATTTCAATATTAAAACGTATAAACTGCTTATAATCACTTTTATTTACTGCAGAAAAACGTGAGCCTCGTACCACGAGGCGATCAAGTCGGCGATCACGACGCTAATGCAGCATGGTTGCGTTGTGTTTCCGCGCGTTGCGATTGATACATCATTTGTTTTAACGGAAAAACAGTGCTACGCGTTGTTCCAGTAGCGTCACAATCGCCCCATGATACGACTCACGCTACATTCAACCACTATAATTTTTGTAAGAATATAAAATATATGTACAAATATATATACATATACATATATATGTAGATATATATTCATACATATATTTTATGTATATATATATATATGTTATTTATTTATAGACATTTATTTGATATGATTAAATTTCTACACTGAAAAAAAAGATTGGCTGGATAAAAATGCTATGACATATTTTACCATCTAATTTGCTGCAGCAGCCAATCTTTTCTTTCAGTGTAGTTTTGTATATTAGTACAATACAAAATTGTCATGCTTCTTTCTTTCCACATATAATATCTTTAGTTAAATTCAATTTTCATGCAATGTTTATTACCGCTTGCGATTTTATTTATCGTGCAATTTCACCAAAATCACTTAGAAAATTAAGCAAAGTACATTATAAAATAATAATGTTCCATATATGTAATAATTTTATATAAAAGATTTGTTTTGCGTATTGTCAAAGTGTGAACTATGTTCCTTTGATATAAATAAAATATTAGATAAAATTAATTTTCCAATTTTACATTATTCTTCCTTGTTCCAATTAAAATAAATTTAGGATTATGTAATTGAGATATCAAAAGAGACGAATCGTTTAATGTTGTTGATTGTTGTTAACCTTAATTTGTCTATAACTTGATTTTACAAAATGGACAGAAGAGAATTATGCGTGAACAAACACATACGCGACAATCGAATCCCGTGTGTAATTAGGAAGTAGACGCATTTAGGTGTGCAGTGACGAATTGTTTAACTTTAATTTGTTTATAACTTTTTTTTGAAAGGTGGACGAAAGAAAATTGGGGATGGACAAACGCGTACGCGTGATGGACAATCGAATCCCGTATATAATTTGGAAGAAAGTTCACATGGTTCACATGGGGGGGTGCTACAAATTTTTATGTGTTTATAACTTTTTTTTGAAAGATGGACAAAAAATTTTGTTTGATGGACAAATGTGGACAAATGGTGGACAATCGAATGCGATGTTCATTTTGTCACAATTCGCATTTAGGGGTGCCAGCTTCACAGAGCTATTAATTAAGTATTTGACGTTGGTGAAACCGGCCCAAATGGTGGTTCTACACGAGAAGCACATACGCTTAGAACTTTTTTTACCTTATTTTTAAAAAGGTAAGTTTGTATACGATTAGAGTTACTATTACTTTCTTTTTAGAAAATACATATAAGAGTATAGTAAAATTTAACTTGGTAAAATAGCAGTTTTTTTTCAATACTTATCATTTAGGTTTCATCATATGAATACCTTTTTCGATGATTAGAGTTAACTAAATAATAATATATCCTTACAGAAAATGTCTTTTACAGCAGAAAATTTGTGTAATGCAGCAAAAAATATTTATTTATTCTAGCCTCACTTACGTGTTCATACGCGTTCTTCTGTTCCATCGATGTGACAGATTTTCTAACATGAATAGTTTAACGGTTAATACTAAATGGCACATTTGCCTCTTGGTATCTGGAGTCAAATATAACCTCATCGTATCGCTTGTCAGAGACGGCGAACACCTAGACACCCACTTCCTCGAAGGCGAACATCTAGACACTCATTTCCTCGACGGCGAACACCTAGACACCCATTTCCTCGACAGCGAACACCTAGACACCCACTTCCTCGACAGCAAATACCTAGACACCCACTTCTTCGACAGCAAACATCTAGACACCCACTTCCCCGACGGCGAATACCTAGACACTCATTTCCTCGACGGCGAACACCTAGACACCCACTTCTTCGACAGCAAACATCTAGACACCCACTTCCCCGACGGCGAATACCTAGACACTCATTTCCTCGACGGCGAACACCTAGACACCCACTTCTTCGACAGCAAACATCTAGACACCCACTTCCCCGACGGCGAATACCTAGACACTCATTTCCTCGACGGCGAACACCTAGACACCCACTTCTTCGACGGCAAACATCTAGACGCTTAATTCCTCAACGACGAACACCTAGACGCTGAATTCCTCGACGGTGAACATCTAGACACTCTCTTCCTCGACACGGTAAATACCTCGATCTTCAACGACAATCTCGATATTTCATTTCAATTTTAATTAATATTTCATTTTAATTTTAATTAATAATTTGCGCCGCGTGTGCGTCACATCGTATTTTTGCACCACGCGCGCGTCACATTGTATATATGTGATGACAATGTTGCCATCGCTGATTATCACAACCGTCATGTGTGGTTGATCACGTTCGAATGTGCAATGCTGCCATCGCTTGCCATCGCTTAAATTAAAAGCCATCTATTATCGAAAAAACGAGATGGACATTTCTCTCGGTCGACGATGACAATAATGACGACAACGACGTTTCTTAAAAATGAGGTGAAAATTCACAGATCCGGACTTTGCGTCGCGATATCTTCGCTCGTAGGGCACATAGAAAAAAAATAAAAGCACTTTTATCACACAATCCATGTGGTGCCTATCAATTGAGCATATATAGAACCTGATCAGTTCAGCCATTACCGAGATCCGATTGTCTCCGCAACTCGTCGGTTCGCGTAAAGGAGGCACGGCAGTGTCGCTGCGCTTGGCTTAGCGCCGAGACACTATCGTGTCTCCAGATATGATTCTGCGAGAAAAAATGATTTTGCAATATTTGCAATATCATTAACTTTTATCATCGAGTTCCATCGACAGCGTAGTAGATAAGCAGCGTAAACTGAATAACTCATACAATATTTATTTCAATGGGATCAGAATCTTTGTTAGAATCGTGAATAATGTGGAGATTGAAAGCGATTAATGCCTCTCACAGGCGAAACGCTCGAAAGTACCGATATAATTATTAAACACACCCATCCGTCTCGCATAATCATATGCGCTCGTTAGAGCAATTATTTCGTAATTGTGAAATTGTACTCTCTAATTCAAATTTCATCGCTACATTTCTCCTATAAATATTTCTGTCAACCAGGACCTTAATTATTATCCCACCGCGACTATATATAGGTACATCAATGTTCTCGAATGCGATATTTTTTTCAATTATGTATTCCGCAATCTTGCAATTTGTATTCCGCGTAAGAAGGCATGTTTATAATGTCAGTCGACAAAATGGAAATAATGAAAATGTCTTGGGAATTCTAAGACTGAAAAAGCTGCAAAATATCCTCGTATTAATTAATTATATTTATGCTTCAAGTTTATATTGTTGTCGCTCATAAATTCCATTGATTTTATAGATTCCTTTTCTAATCTCGCGATATTAATTTTCACTTGCCTTTCTCCCATTCTTTTTTCCCGAAGAAGAGAGGTAACTCGATTGATCGCGAAGATTAAATTCGGCGACTAACAACAAATTTAATGAATAATTATCCCTTGAAAAGATGAGAAGAGACTCGTGTTAGAAAATGAGACAATCACGGATCTCGATTAATGCCTCTCACACGACTAGAAAGGTATCGAATACTTCACGAGAATCGAGTTTATTATGCGCGCGAATCGGGATTCCAGCGCCATTTTTGGATCACGCACACGCGTGTCTCTATAAGTATTACGAAAGTGAGCGTTGTCGGGGAGATTAGTCATCAGCAGGAGTGCGTTCAGAATGAACGTCCGGACGACAACTTTTTGCCCAGAAGCGTTCAATTTGACCGAACGTTTTTTCCAGACGTTTCACCATGGTCGTTCAGAATGGGTTTAGAAGATGCCCAGACGACAACTTTTCGCCGCACTCGAGACTGCGGCGAATTTTGCCCGACATGTGCAGATAAGTCTATCTATGCCTACGCAACCTATAAGAACTATATATGATTTGAGGTTATTATTATTAGTAGGAAAAGTTGAATCTTGAAATAGTATGTGTCTGAAGTGAAAAGAATAGTTTGAATTTTGTAAATGATTGTATACATTTTTTATTTACATTGTTCATTCTATAACAATATATTATTATTAATATAATATTAATGTAAAAAAAGAAGTAGTAAATATATGTATGAATTTTATTAAGAGAGAATTACTCAATATAGAAGAAACATAATAATTCTATTAATTTATTTTATGTTATTAATTTTCAGTTGAAAAGTATGATGGAGAATTGTGTAGTACAAGGTGCTATTACATTTTATAAAACGTTTTCTTTTAGAGATATCGAGTCTAATGATGATTCCGAAGAAGAGGAGCTAATTAGTATAGAGAATTATATGCTGAGAAATTGTCAAATTCTGAAAAAAAAGTTCCTTCTCGAATAAAATATTTTATTGAGCATACAATATTAAATAGTACTGCAAAGGATTTCAATCACTATTGTAGACCCCGCATAAATTCGACCACTTGTGTTACGCTTTAGACAATAAAACTGTTCATTCAGAATGAAAACGTTCAGTGTGTGACGTCACATTACCCATGGACACCCTTGTCCGGATGAAAAATTTTCATTCTGAACGCGCCCCAGGATTTTAATAGACGTCGGCCAATTAAGTCGGCGTCTCGCAACGAGACGCAGACCGCACCAATAGCACGATGAATACCGGGACAATTAATCGTGAATACCGACGACAATTACAAAGATGCATGCCAGATATGTTTGTAATTGTATATACGCGTACATTTGTACATATGTATACTTTACGAGAGAATTCTCGAGAAAATATCTCGCGATGCATCGCGGAATTTGTTGCTAGCGGGCAATTAAAATCAACGTCCGCCAAACAGATTTCTTACGCCGATTTATGCGCACTTTGTCATCGCATCTTGTTGCAGATCGCATTCTTTGAGTTCATCGCTGCATAAAGAATTTTCACCATGCTCTGATACAAAGTTACTTTCACGCACGAACCTTTCTTTTTTTCCGTCAAAACGCGAGACAAATGAAGACTGTTGTCGTGAGCATTTCGTGTCAGTGGGTTAATTATTCGCGCATATGAGAGACTGATTTTCAACATGCATATTGTACTTTTATATATTTTTTTTTTTAAATAAACAGAAAGGATATGAAATTATGAGGATGATATTTAACAAAATTGCGATATTATGTGTACAAATCATCGCACTAGCTTCGTATAAATTCCTATACTTTTTATTTTACGCTCGTGTAGGCTCGATAGGCTTTCTCTTTCTTCCTGCGTCAGTCAAGATCATATCACGTTCTTATATGTACTAAGAGCGTATCGTAACATCATATCATAATATAAAGATGAAAATTAAACGTTACATCGCATTATATTCAATGAAAATGTTTATGTAACGTGAAAGTGTTTGGAGAATGCATTAAAATTTAATTAAATTAGTAATACAATGCAGCTCAGTATAATAAAATTTAATTTTATGTTCAGCGTAACAATGTTAAGAATCTCGCATTCTACTCTGAAGAGTACAATCAAATGTATTTATTTTCTGGCTTCACATGTATCACAAAGTCCATGACAATTGTAAACATGAAGCAGAAGTCACATATAAAGTTTATTAGTATATTATTAAATATTGCAGGGAAGAAATCGAAACGCACTTGAACACACAAACGAGTATTTCATTCTCGATCGATTCTCGTCTCCGTTTAAGATAATAATATGTTTCTCTACAGAGTAACCGATTATTTCTCGCGGTATTGATGAAATAGAGCATAAACGAAGTCGCAATACATACGCAGGATACCCTTCGCCTTTGATAGTGTTTTCTTTTAACGTGTGCATAAAATTTGCATGTCGAGTTAACGAGCTCCCAAATTCCATGCACGCAACATCAGTTAGTCAGTCAGTTAGTTAGTTCGTCCATCATTTGCTCTAAACGTTTAAGAGCTGAAACTCATCGCGAACTTTTTTCACACTCGCTATTCTCGAACGGCAAATATTTGTATGGTGTCGCTTTACGCAACTATCACTTCGGAATCTATTACTCGTAAACGAGAGAAACAGTCGATTCTTGGTCGTAAACAGTCGTAAAGAAAGTATAGTATATTACCGCTACGATCCTTAATTTCCATGGCCAACTTTATCGTCTCAATGCCGACGCACCGACCCCGAGTTCGTTTGAAAATGCCACGTACTTTCAATGACGAGATCTAGTGCGATAATAATCGTGAGAGGTACGCAAACGTTGTAAACGTTGATAACTTCTTTTTTTTTTCTTCTGCGCCATCGCCGGGAAATCGCAGGTCGTTAAACCCTCCGGCTGCAACGCACTCCGGCTGTAACACATTGTGCGTGACATTAAATAGCTGCTTTACGCTCGTCTAGAAAGCAGATAGAAATTTATTGCGTCTTTAAGAAGATACCGGTGTCCGTTGCGCACCGCAGCTGCGTGAGCTATTGCAAAATAACAATATCACTGTCTCGGGATCGACTAAACGGAAGACTTCACCGCGCATTCGTCCAATTTTCCACTGTCAGTATTATTACATTCTTAATCGATTTTCTCCGACTGTTTCGTTTGAAATGTATAGTATTACGTGAAAGTTATGCAAGATAAAAACTCTCTGAGAAAATCTTACTCCGCGGAATTCCCATTTCCAAAATTTGGACATATATATATTTGATGATAAATATTGATTTTTTTTCAATAAATTCCGACAAGTGTCTAATTCGAAGATATGGAATTTCACAGTTTCGTTACGGATATTTTTTTATTCCAATCAAAATTGATTTGGATTCTAATATCTTTGAATAGAATTTTTATAGAAATTTAATGTTATTCAGAACTCTTCCAGATTTCCAATGAGGAAGTTTTTTCTTTTGCTCTTATTATATTTTAATAATAATATAAACTTTAGGAATAATTTTTAGTAATTTTGAATAGATTAATAGAGCTAGGCAATATAAATTCACAAGTACGTATAAAATAACAAAGTTAATAATCTGGTTTATTGTGATAGAAAGAAGTAATAACAGTTACAGATGAAATTATTTATCCAAAACTGTGGCTGTCTTACAAAATTAACGTACACAATTCTAATCAATGTTTACCTCGCGACTTTTACACATTTGGCAAATATATCAAGTTTTAGCCTTCATATATATCATAATGTTTAAACGGTGTATTAATATACAAGATTAATATTTCATTTGAAGTGATTCGTAAGGTCAAATTGTACTCATAGATCAGTCCCGTTATCATGTTGCGATTATGTAGAGTTTTATCAAGATAGATGCGCGGGTCGACTTGAAAGACGGACTAATCCATTATTACACGACAAACCTTCCTCTTTTCACATTGGCAAAAGCCGCGACCGTTAAATCGACACACGCACACATGTGGAACCACCTACGCAAATCGTCCTTGCCGTCGGCGGCGCATTCGTCTCGCCTTTTTTTCTTTAGAAAGGATCATCCTGATGACCGAGAGAAAGAGAGAAAGGGGGAGGTTATGGGCGTGCCTTTTTTATTGTTATCTTCTAAACAATTAATGTAATTCTTTTAACGTTTAGCTCCACTATGCAAATCGTGTCTCTAATTATTATTTGTGTTTATATATTATCATATGCGTGCACACCTACGATTATTTTCTTGTCAGTTTTTTCATGTGTGCAAAAGAAGATAGCCGATTTTTTTTAAAACTGTTTCTCAATCTAATTTTCGTTTTTATAATGTTTCTTTCTGCAACAATTTTTGCGTTTGTTCTTCACGTAATGATTGATTGTAGTAATTTTATTTTATTTTTGTAAGTTTACACATATCTGTCGTTATAATTTAAAAAATGAGAAATCGCATATATAATTAAGACTTTGGCTTAGAATGGAACACTAAGTCAAGAACAGATGTGCCATATTCTTAGCTCTAGACTTCGGTATTATCAAATAGAGCTCGTTATGTGCTAGTACGAAAGGTGAGAAATCTTTACGAGATATCGGCCATTCGAAAAATCTATTTTTGATCATGTACGAACGGTACGTTGTAACGTAATGCACGGTTACGCATTTCGGAATGACGCTTCTAGGAAATTCACTTTCGACGAGATGGAGATCAGTGGCCCCTTGCCATTGGGTCAGACAAATTTAGACGCGCCGTGCACGCTTAGCGGTCGTGTGTCTGTTCTCGCCGGAGATTCACGCGAGCGTCGAAAGTGCATCATCGGGATGGACAATGACGTTGAGGTAATACATCCACGATCGGCTGAAGCAATCAAACAACTTCGTATCACTCAACCTGGTATAAGTCGAGAATCGTGGATTTCGCAATGCACATTTCTCTTGGACAGCTTATAGAAAATCTTACGCCACACTCCGTTGAGTTGTCGATAATAAACGGTCGAGCGGCATAACGCGTGCGCGCGCGCGTGCGTGTGTGTGTGTTTCGTCATTAATAACACATACAATTCGTCGTCCTTCGATAATTGGAATTTTCGAATAGCCAAACATAGACCGTCACGTTTGTGTGCGTTTGTATGCGCGAATATTTACTCTCTGATTTTATGGCGTTAGAGCCAATCTAATTTATAGTTCGCCGGTTCTGGAAAAATTCTTTTTCTTTCTTCGACCAATACGGAAAAATGCATTTGATAACAAGATTTTTGTATCATAGAGGAAAACAAAAGAAAGAGCGAAAAGAAAAATGTTTTGATGATCCACGCAGTTTATGAATCATACGGCCGTGAATGTGCTAACCGAGACGTAAACGGAACTCCTTGCCAAACCGGGCCACGTTGAAATCGTTGTCGAATGAGGATAATCACCGCCTTCGCAGTTAAGTGTTGTTCACGCTGCTAATCTCGCAACTGCTATTAGCGCAGAAATACGATAGACACGGTGTGATGATCTAGGGGAGTGGAATTGCCTGTAGGGCCGCATGTGTCCTTAGGAATGGGGTCGTTATGCACATCTATATGTGATTCATCTAAATCTGTCTCATCTATTACAGGAACTATGTATCACGTGTCGAGAATATACTTATTGTTCTTAAAAAATATTCTTATTATATTCGTTGATTAGATCGAGGTTGATATTTTAGATCATATAATTGGAATGGTATTTCTGATTTGACAAAAGATTTATATAATTCTTGTACAAGTTTTCTTGATTTATATTTTAAATTAAATTTCTCTAATAATTAATGTTTTTTTTATTTTTTCATACAAATATTTGTGAGTAATAAATTGCTCAATATAATATCAACTCTCTCTTTAATCTGTTAATATTTTTTAATATAGTTATATATAAGAAGAAAAGTAAGAAGTACTTTCCAATGTTCTTGTTTTCCTGTACTCTCGCTTTAATAGCTCGTATTGTTCTCAACATAGAAGCTTCCTACATCCCTGCATCTGTGACTAGATCACATAAAGCATAAACAGTGTCATTAAGAGCTTTAGCCTCGAAACTTAACTAGCGGAAATTCCGTTGAATCTGCACTTCCTGTCACTCATTTTGCAGATCACAGCTTTCTACTCAGAAGAATAAAAATTGTTTTGTTATCATCGCAGCGAAGTTTCCGCGTATTTGCTGGTGCAATTTCTAGCACAGGAGAAATCTTCTCTTCTTTTTCTTTATTTCATCCGAATTTAGTATAAGTATAGTTCCGATAAAAACATAAATTACGAAAAAGATTTTGGACCTTCGACAATAATTGACAACAGGAGTACTATGGTACATTATGAAGCATAATGCTAAATCATAAAATAATAAAAGTAAACGTTAAAACATTATATATTTTATATAATTTATGTAATTGACTATCTCATATTAAAGTTTGATTTATTCATATAAACGGTTTTGTTTTTGAAGTCTTAGCTATAATTTATTTAAATTATAGCCTTTTTCCAAGATTATATATATCCTGATGTATACTTCTTAAATATGAAACTTCTAATTTGTATGACTTGTTAAATCTTTGATTTTATGGGTTTTTAGTTCTGCATATATAGTATATGTCACTAAAATATGGAGCTATAACAATTCGTAGAATCCTATAAGAGTCCCCTGCGTTTTACAAATCCTTAATTCCAGATAGCATTCCTTTAGGAGCTGTTTACTACCATAGATTCCATCCTTGATAAATTCCGCCATAAATTCTACGGAGCTTTGATTCTACAAATCCTTGATTTTGTATATACTTTGTTTTGTAAATCCTTAAATCCTCCCCCTAATAAATCTTCACACATATATGGCGCGATGTCAGTTGACATATATTTGTTTCTCACAATTATTTAAAATTTTGATTCGAAATTGAGATATTGAAAATAGATCTCATGTACTGCAATTAACTTTAATCTCGCGTGCAATCTTTCAGTGGACCGAATAGTTTCCGAGATTATCGCGGTCACGCTTGTCATTTAAAACGCAGAATTCCACGTTCTCGTCGAAAATTCTCGCGTAGAACAATTTCAGTCAGGACGATGCTTTTCAAGATCATGCATGTTAAATGCAACACACGCGGCTGAATCGATCACGCGCGCTGAATGACGATTTTTCATTCACACTTGTTCTCACGAATCCTTGTGTAGCGCACGATCGCTCTGAGCAAAAGAGATCTCTCGCTGTCATCTACGCTCACATAGTCGCGGTTCGTTTCGATTCTTAAGCGAAAGGTGCGCGGTTCGGCGAATCGGTTGTTCGGTCGTTCTAACATGGGCGAGGCCTAGAACCTGTGCACATGTTCATACAATGCGTAAATATTTTTTGCTATTCTCGTAAATACATTAACGGTAGCTTTAAACTTCACGCTGGTGACATGTGGTGACACGTCAGCATGGCATGTGTACCGTCTTTTTCAAAGATGCAACTTTTTTCATTCGAAATAAAATTAATTCAGTAAAATCTGATTTCTCAAATTTATGAAATTGATTTTTAATTAATTTTGATTCCTTGATGTATTTAATTTTTGATGGATTTTTTATTTATTATGTTATTTAATTATCTCATGCAATTCATTAAAAAACATTATATTTAATTTATATAAATTTTTAATGATATTAATTTTTGTGTAAAAAACGTTGAAAAAATATCAACGTTCGATTGGTATTCTACTTTTATGTTTCATATGATTTGTTAAATATAAAGTGTGGCGCTATTCCGTTACAAGTTTTATCAGTGCATGAAATTAAGGACATGTTTCATCGCTACAAAATAGAATTTTGGTACGAACATTACGTCAGCGCGATGTAGCGATATTTTGAAGCAACCTATATTTTATAGACATAACTTTAAACATGTGCGCGCTTATACACTGCAGTCCGTGCCACCTCGGAGTAAATCTATATATAGTTACCGAGAATATGGCCTTCGTTCTCTCCGTTATATGACAATCACGGCTCTCAAACTGCTAAAAACCTATTGGTTTTATTGACTACATTTTGACGAATTAAGATTATTTTGCGCGTTATTCTGATCGTAATAATAAATTACGTTGATCAGGCAATGAAAAAAAATAGATATATTTTAGTTATCAGCTTTTGTAATTCATTGTATATTGCTGTAACTTTATTAAAAAGTCTAATTTGCTTACAGATACTCTCGCAAATTTATCTTACAACTTATCTCAAAAGTGAAATTTTCTTTACCAGTAATTCGTAATTCCTGTATAATTTCTCTTTTTCTCTTGTAAAATTAAGATTTTATTTTTACATTTTTTATTTTTTAAGTACCTTATAATTATAAATCACTTCGCGGAACATTTAAAGTTTTTTCAGATTTATACTATATTTATCTATAATTTTTTATCTATGATTATTTACTACGTTTAGCTGTGGTTATTTGTTTTACTAATATTTCACATCTAAATGCAAATAATTTCTAAAATTTCTCGCTCACACGATTGGGAGCCTCTGTTTAAATTCTTACGAGACAAGTGTGACATTATCCCGACGGAGGTAACAACATACTATAGCGAAATGCCTCGGGAGAAGTGGACTCTATCAGTCAGACAATGTTTATGAAATAATGTCGGACACACGCTTGACTCGAGTAATCATCTGCCGTGGTCATTCGATTCTAATTCTCCTCCGGCGTGGCTGAATGAATAATGACATTGGAGATGTGATTTACTAAAGTGACAAATTTTTAACTCGAGTAACGAGCGATGGGTGCTTAAGCAACTAGTTGTGCAAGCAGCAGGAGGCATGTACTGTAAGCGCTGGTAAACATCGAGTGGAAGCTTCTTTAGCTTCTTTGTAATCATGTAAAAAATTATGATTAGCAATGTTATAAAATACGCTGGTAACACAGCAATCAGAACATAATTTTAAAATAATTTTATTCAAGATAGAATTTGAGAGTAAATTTTTGTTTTTATTCAAAGATTTTTTAAATTTACGAATATTTATTTGTGCTAAAGTGTTTCACGTTTTATGAATTTTTATGAAATATGTAATGTCATCTCATTTGATCATAAAATCTAATTGTGTGGAAATCTGAATTTACACTTTTATGAAGATAAAATTATGAATTTGTAATTATATAATTTTTCAGATTTTACATTTCAAAAGTCTTTAGTCCCATTTATTTTACTGTAATTTAAAATTTAGCTGCTTATCTTATTTACAAAGATAAACGATGGGTTTTTGATGCACGCGTTTTATATAAATTTCTCTGTGAAGCATGAATATCTTGACGAATGAGAAACGTGTAGCATATTATTCAGCTTATTCTGCATTTGTACTAGCCTTTCGTTAAAAGAAAATTTTACATGCACACATACGCACACACATACGCACACACATACATGGAAAATTGCATCACGAAGATTTCGATCTCTTGCTACATCTATGTGCGTTCTATTGCACGAAACGATTAGTGGTTTCTTGTGCATTATCTCGGAGCAAATTTTCCGCAGTCCATCTCCTGATGAAATTAATCGTAACCTCTCGATTCCTCCTTTCGATCTCGATAACGAACTTAGCAATTTTAATTGTAATAGACTTAGGTCATAAAATATTGTTTTTAATTTTTAATAAATATTTGTAAATAAAAAATGTGCAATTTCTACTTTTCTAACATTTAACTTATTTACGTACGATATTTTGAATAACATTGAAAACATTTAGGTCGATATTCATATAAAGTTTATTTTTATTTTAAGATTGCCTTAAGTAATATCTTAAAATACTAATACGGCTTTGAGACTGGTGGTTTATGACACCTTAAGATCTTACTAAAGACGATCTTAAATATAAGAATCGTTTAGGAATATAGGCTATTTCAGATTTTCTTATTAGATTGTCTCTTCATTCTTATCGCGGTTTAATAATAGTATGGAAAATAATTTTTTAATTAAATAAAATTTGGATTCTTTTAATTATAAGATTTTTTTTTATATCCTAGGGAATATTTTACCCTTTAGAGCTTGAGAACATAGAGAGATGTTGAGAATTCTAAATCCATTACTGCTCACGCAAAACAGTCCACTCTCTTCCGTCTCGGCAAAATGCCCTGGTCTGTGATCGATGTAACGACGCTCATTGTCTCGTAATGAGACTGGGAGGGACAGGATGCTCGTGCATGTGCGTTTCGTATCGAACCAAGTACTGTACACACACACGCATACGTACTTGCCTATTTAACGCAGCCGATCCATCATCTGTTACGACGGGCAAAGAAACAAAAAATGAGTTCGAAGAGTCCGCTTTATTGGTCTGCGTACTCGTATATGCGCAACTATATCCGTAGAAATTCCGCGGAGCACGCGTCCGCGATCATTGAATCGCGACTGCTGTCGATTATACATGTCATATACACGCGATTCATGCTTGTACATCATGCACACGGTGTGTCGGTCGCGGTACTGCATTACGGGGAAAGTGCAACGACATCGACAGGTGATTCACCAAACAATGAAGAGCGATATGTCGAACGGCAGCGATGGATTCGCGGATAGATTAGTTAGACGCGCTGCACGATATAGTTTCCTTACGATCATATTCCGATTCGAAACGCAAATCTTGCAAATCTTTTCAACTCGTGGGGATAACCTTGCGAAATGTTGATCGAGAAGAATGCGGGTGCGGTGTCGTTTCGTGCATACGAAATCACTGGGCCGAATAATTGGACGAAGAGGCGGTGTGCCACGCCGAGAAGAAAATAAATTCTGGGAGCCAATCTGAAAGAGTCATTTCCGGCTAGCCAAATGAGCCGCATCGTTCGTTCGACACGTCCTTCGATTGTTACCTTTCTTTCACAAATACTTGAATCTTTCTACCAAGAATCTTTCTATTGAAAATCTTGTTTTGTCATTCTAGACTTAATTTTTAAAAATAGGTGAAAATGTCAGTTGTCTTCGGTTTTACGATATCAATCAGTTGTTGTTCCTTTATTCCATTTTATAACTACTGAACTTTAAATGGTACACGCGTTTACAAGGAGATAGATAATTTATCCTATCGAGAATTTAATTGTTCAATACTATCGGTATATATTCACAAATAACGTATAATTAATGTAAAACTTTGAGTATATGGTATACAGTTACGAAACTAACTGTCTCTCTGGACAGTGCGCCATTATATCGATTATTCAAACTATCTTCCAGTTAAAAATTGTAGTTGTTTACATATTTTATACATTTTGCTGGACAAGTACGTTTGTCGAATGCTGCTGCTCAATATTTAATCCTCTTCTAATTTATGCAAATTAGATTATCTCTATTATTAATTTTTATTAAGGCTATTATTATCTTTATTATTAATTTTTAAAATGAAAACTATCAACGACATATACATTGAATAGGGTAACTCCGGCAAATACACCGCAGAAGTCAGAAAAAATAGAAGGAGTCGGGGGTAATTTTCTCGCAACTACTTTGTTACATGCCTTTATGTTATATTAGTATTGAGTTAGTATAATTTCAGCTTCTTACTGTTAATATTAATGAAATTATTATGAATTGAATCGATTTGTCACTGTAATAAGTAGCGCCATCATAAATTATAATCTACATAAAATGATTACTGTAGGGCGTGTAAAAGACCTAGTGATTATTTCGTGATACATACGTGTAGAGGAATAGTAAAGCATGTTGTATAGCAAAATACAAGTGCTTTGCTTTCGTATTCTTTGTTTAGTTTGTTGTCTTGTATATCCCACCTGTTTGGGATATACGGCATTTTTAGCGGGCGGGATTTATGCCCAAAGTATACAAAGTGCGCAGATTGAAATCAGTGCACTAAATGCAATAGACGCATTGCATGAAAAACATGTACCTCTTGTTATAACACTTCTAATATATGGTATGTAGGAAGATTGTAATTATTATTTATTACTCCATATACATATTTATTATTTTTATTCCTTAATAAAACTTTATAAACACATTTTATAAGTTATTGTGACGTATTTTACGTCTTATTTATATGCATTATTTGTAAATTTTTCATGAGCCGTACATACTCCCCCCTCTCCCATCCCTATAGGATATATGGTAAAAATACAAAGGTTTCAAAAAGTTTATTTTTTAATACGAGAAATAAATATTTCGGATTTTTAATGTTTTTTTTATAATAATAGACAGTACAAAGTTTTTACTGATATAGTTCGTTTATTTTAAACATAGTAAATAATAGGGGAGAATGGTCTAAATCGGACCTATTTGCAGTTTTTGCTCTCTATAAGGCATAAATAAAGTCCGATCGTAAAATCGAAGGTGCTGTTGGAAAGATCATTCAATTCCCTTCATTTTTGCTTCAGATTATTTTGACGTATCTCTCACTTGTGTTAAACTATAATATAATGGAAAATGTAAAAACGCTTTTTCCAGTCCGATTTAGAACTATTGATTCCAAATCGGACCATCCCCTGGTTCAAATCGAAAACTCCTATTTCTATGGATTTTTAGATAGAATTTTAAAATATTTTAATGTATTTTTCTTAGTATTGAGTAAAAACGAGCAATTTGACAGTCAAAGATAAACATTTTTTTCGGAAAAAGAAAATACTGACTGTTTATATTATTAGAATTGAAATCAATAAAACTCAACTAATCTGAGTCTGACGACTCATGATATTTTACTGATTTAATTGCTTGGACCAGATCTAGTCAGCCGATCCACCAGTACTACAACCAGGCCTAAAAGTTATTCACTGTACTGTCCGATTTGGACACGGGTCCTTACGAACTTTGGAACAAATTTTACAATAAACCGCAAAAGTGATCACGAAATGCTTGATATTTTTTAATTCTACACTCTTTAATTATCTTAAATATTTGATATTTTTTAATTCTACACTCTTTAATTATCTTAAATCAATTATTTTTCAAATTTTTAACATCTTTTAAATAATGATTTACAAGGATTTTCTTTTTTAAAAAAATTTTTGCACGATGGCTGAAAAAACATATTTGCTTCTATTTTATGAATGTTATGACAGAGAACTGTCAAACTGCTATCACATGTTCGGTGTTTTATAAGGACTTTACGTTAGTACGCAAATCTGCTTAACCGTATTCATTTAAATTAAAAAGGTCCTTTAGAACACGGTCCGATTTAGACCACTCTCCTCTACTTAATAAATTAAGTTTTTGGTAGGTTCGGCGTATATACCGGAGTTACCGTATTATTTTTGTTTGATATCTTCTTTCAATTGATACGCGATATAATCATAATTGTAATTCTATTTGGAAATTTTGAAAATTCTTATAGAAGAAGAATATTCTTTAGAGAGTTTATTTTTTTATTGATTGAGGGCAATACTTGAGATCTTTTTAAAAGACACCTAACATTGATGCTAACGTTTATACTGATCAATTTGTAATATCATTATTCTCTCAATCTTTATTCGTGAAAAAGAGGCGAAGAGAATAGAAACGACTTAAATGCTTGAAAAAAGATCATTGAATAAAAAGAAGATGGAGAAAGATAGAAAAAAAGAGAAAAAAGAGACAAAAACGATAGGAGGGATGTAAGTGCTATGTACATTGGAGTAAAGGAGAGACGTAGACCGGTATAATTATGCAATTTAGATTCAGCTTTACGATTCCGGTTTGGCTTTATTAAAAGCGAGAGTGGATGCGCGGTCTCCTCTCTCCGATCAAGAGTATGTACATGTGTGTGCGTCGCCAAGGGAAGGGATAACGCGTTCTCCGCATAAATACAACATCGGAGAATCCCGCGAGGACATTACTCCCCTGAGACGCTGCCATGAATCTTCTTGACGACGTGCGTTATACTCACGAATTTGGTAAGTTCGCGTAATATCTCTTTCAGATAAGATAATTACAGGAAAGAATTACGATTATACATATATTGCGTGCGTACATAATATAGAATGAGAATACTCGATAGAGATGAATATACGTATCAATAGCGGGGTGAAGAGGGATCGAGTTAGGGTGGCCAACCGTCCCGAATCTTGCGGGACATCCCGATTTTCGACTCTTTTAAAGGCGTCCCGAAAGAACCCTAAGCGGGACGCCATTTGTCCCGATTTCAGTGATACCACACGCCACACTGCAAATTGGTCATCGTTACCGACGTCAGTGTCGTCACCGACCACAGCGCTGAAATATTTTACAGAAATTGATAAAACTGAATGTTATTTAGCTTTTTTTACAAATACTTTAAAAGTTTTTGTTGAAACTATAATGTTGCTAGAAAAGGAAAATATTTTAAGTGCTGAAGTATTTGGAATACTTTCTAATTTAAAAAGCAAACTTACGCAAAGAATAGCCGACGAATTTATAGGTTTTATGACTTCGAACATTTTAAAACGATTGCCGATACCTGAACAAGCTTATGTTAAAAATCAGTTAATAACGTGATACAAAAATGTTTTAAAGTATATTGAAAAACGTTTTAATTTTTCTGAAGATAATATATTATCTAAAATGCAAATTTTTTCACTAAAAACGATGTTTAGTTTTGACGAACTTTGCGAAATATTAATTAAACTATCTCTTGATCGTGTAATAAATATGGACGAACTTTACGAAGAATATTGTCAAACAAAAGAAATTTTGGGAATGATGATTTCAAAAAAAGAAAACTCTAATCAAGCGTATGAAACTGCATATGAAAAATGGCACCAACTTTTTAGTCAGAACAAGGATTTAAAGAATTTTCTTAAAGTATTCCAATTTATAGCTTCAATTCCAGTTTCAAATGCTTCAGCAGAGCGTGTATTTTCTCAATGTAATAATACCTGGAGTGATAAAAGAAATAGATTACTTATAGAACATGTAAAAGCAAAACTACAAATTAAGATAAATTATTCATTTACTTGTCAAGAATTTTACAAATATGTTCTAGAAAATAAGAATATGTTGAAATGTGCAAAGTCACAAAAAAAATATTATTTTAAGCTTTAAAGTATTATTGTATTTCAAACATATTGTTATGTTTCATTGTGATTTGATTTTACACTGTTAAATTTATAGTGTCAAATATAACCTACCGTGAGTCGCCACTGCTCCTACTAAATATATCGTTATTTTTTATCAAAATGATAGTTAAATTTGACACTATACCGTGTCAATTTGACACTATACAATATCAAATTAACACTATAGTGTCAAATATAACCATTGTTTTAGTATAAAATAACGACATGATTGAGTAGGAGCAGTGGCGACTCATGGTAGGTTAAATTTGACACTATAGATTTAACAGTGTATGTTATTTAATTTTATAAATATGAATAAATTTAATAATATATATATTTTTTTTATTTATTGAATGTAATTAATAAAGGGATTATAACACGTATTGCGTTATATATTACAAGGTGTCTTCGTAACGTTTTGTAATTTTTTTCTTTCTTTCTCTCTCTTTTTTTTTTTACTTAACCTTGTGTCAGTTGTGTCCCGAATTTTGGGGATGTGTCTCGAAATTTTAAGGTTCACATCCCGAAATTGACTATTCGAAAGTTGGCCACCCTAGATCGAGTACATATAACGTTATATACAGTCAGACTGATGAAATGCAAGTCACAGATAACTAGCAGAGAAAATACACACTTCAATTTTCTTTCGTCGCGAATGCGAAATCATATGACTAACGATGCACGACGATTCAACGACTCATCGTCGTTACGTCGTTTTAACGAGTTCAATGCTGTCGCGGGGTCACGGATGACCGACACTTTCGCCAATATCGTGGGAATCATTAGTGACTGGCAGTTATACAGAAAATGTCTCAGATCGAACGATATTTTAACAATGGACTGACTTTTTCATTGATTGATTAATTTATTATTGTAATCATTTTAATAAAAAACTTTAAAATTTGTCGCTGTTACGAAATAATCCATGAAAATCACAATATAATTTCAATTAAAAGGCATAGCATCAATATAGATACAAACTATTTTAATATCTCTCAACTTGTATATTTTAATTACTTCGAAATTTTTCTTTTGAAACTAAAATGAATTGTTGTGACACAGCTCTCATAGCAATTGACATTAATGTAAATGATTTTATGATTTGATAGTTAATAGATACTATCTGATTCTAACTGGTAATTAATTCTTTTTTCTGTAAATATAAAATCACGCAATATTTACGTAACGCGTTAAACACACATTGATGACTCGAAAATAAACATATGTGCGAAAATGCAGGGATTAGAAAATTATCACGAAGTCTGTTACAACGGCGGGACGGTGCGAGCGTTAATTAATAATAAGGCTCTTTTAACGACGACCCACTTTGCATTATCACATTCGTCTGGATCCGATCTGGCCGAAGAGAATGCGCCTATCTTCATTACGTATGTTTGTATGTAAATCAGGGAAAAACGCCGAATGTCTGACTCGGCTGCATCATATTAAAAAAACAGGAAGGGAAAAATTGCATGCAGTCTGATTAACGGTATACGTAAAGTGTAAGCCTCCTTACTGCCGGATTCCACCGAATCATAGCGATCGTATCATCGATCCTGGGGATAATGCGATCGTAACGTATCATCTTCCTTAATTTATCTTGTTCTTTCTCTTCTTCTGCCCTTCCTCGACACGAGACAACGATTATTCAAACATAAAAGGAACTTTGTGTACCCGCGATTAGAAACAAATTGGCATCTGATGTCGGGGAGATTGGATAGTTCAGTGCTAGAATAATTGCTTGTCAAATAAAAAATCTGAATTCGATTCCCGGAATTATCCCATACGTGTATAATACTAGAAATTTTAAGTGATTATTTCATGGGAATAGAAACAAAGTATATTAGATATATATGAACTCTTGATTCTAAGATAACTGGAGATAAATAAATTTAAACTTGAGTATAAGCAGATTTAAATATAATCGCAAATCATCAGTTGTACGATTTTTTTCTCGAAATTCAATAAAATATTGATGTATAAAAATTGTATAATAGATGTCAAACTGAGATTTTCAGTCTAGCAATGCTTTAATAATTCTACTATTATAACAATTAGCCATATCGCAAAAATACTATTAAATTGCATTGTCGATGTTGTAGGGGCATTGATGAATTGTCACCGATAGCATAAGGTTACTTATAAGATTGTAAACTAAGGTTGGGTGAGCAACAAGCAACGGTAATACGACGAAGAATTACATTCCCGTTTTTCATCGTATCGATTAAGATGCTTCAGCCTCACTCATTTAATCACGAAAATAGTTGTTTGTTACGTGACATAAGAACGATGTATTAACCTGACCTTCGATTCCCAGTGTCATATTACGTAACGGTCGAATAATCTTGCGATTTATATAATATTAGAATTGAACTCTTGTCTGTCATTACAGTTATCTAAGAGGAAACTTTCAGTAGTTTTGTGAAAGTTTAAGAAATAATGTACATATAAAAATTAAGAAGTAACACAGAAACTTCGATTAATATTATTTCAAATTCTAATGACAATTTGAGTAGAGGTAAAAAATTCTCAATGATGGAAACGTTTCTGAAATCTTGTGGAAATTATCTTATTTTCTTTTTATTATTATTTTACACTAGATATTTTTTGAAATTTCAAAGATCGTTGATGCTAGAAACAGCAAAATAAAGATAAACTTTTGTTTGTCGTTTCTGTGAAGACAAATTTTCTATGAAAAATATACATATGTATAATAAAATCTGTGAAATATTAGCACAACATTTTTTTAATATAAGAAAATGACTGTTTTAGTAGCATTCTCTCTCTCTTTCTCTCTCTCTCTCTCTCTCTCTCTCTCTCTCTCTTCGTAGTTTCTACAGTTCCTTATATATATATCCTTATAAAATAAAAAAATTTCTGACTGTTTTATATATTGAACAACCAAAATTGAAGATATATTGCGCTAATTTCGCGCGAATCCAGCACGATACCTCTTTTCTAAAATCCACGAAAAAGATAAATATTTTCACTTGTAACTACAGTTCCTGTTAGTACATTTCGAATTGTACCAATATATAGGTATAATTTGAAAATAGAATTCCAACAATTACCAATTTTAATACATCTTAAATATAGAAGCACGACACTTTGAGAAAAAGTGGAAAAACAATAGAAATATGGTACACTGAAAAAAAAGATTGGCTGCTGCAGCAAATTAGATGATAAAATATGGCACAGCATTTTTAATTATACGATTACCTGTTTGAATATTATATAATGTACGCATAAGTCTAAAGACTCGAAAGAGTTAATTTATACTTTAATATGCTCTTGGTTTCAACTGACAACTCCATCACCCCTAAGGGTGATGGAATTAAATCGTGAATTTGCCATGTAAGAAAACAACTGTACTTGCATTACGTCTTCTACGTATACCAGAATTTCTGAAGAATTCGTGCGAATTATGGCCGCGCAATTATCATATTATAAATATTCATATGCGGTGCAACGAACGCTTGGGGAGTCGCTCTGTGTACGAATTGGTGGACCGCGAGGGGTCACTGAAAGGTCGACGTACGATCTTCTGCAATGTAGATTTTCGGACCCTCGAAATTTATCTGATCCCCCTTCACGCCATCGCATTATCAGATCGTAAATATCGCGCGGACCCGGTTTAATTATGCGCTGTTTTCGCGTTCTTCAACCGAGATTTCGGTGATTAACCCGCTGGGCTATCGTGCGAAGTTATGGGATGTCCGGTCCCGACATCCGACGCTTTTTACAAGGCGAGCCTTCCCCCGTGTAATTAGGATATTCCGAACTTTTCATCTCGCGAGCAGACCGGTCTTCTTCGTACAAAGGAGATTTCATCAAATCAATTTTGCAGAAAATATCTAATTTTCTAACGTATTTAATAGAATGTTTTTGTTGTTTTTGGCTATTTTTTTATTTAATGTGGTTTGTCTCTGTCATTAATTGTACTTAGAGGTGAGATAAAAAATATGAACTTCTATCATTCTAAGAACGGATTTGGAGATAATCCATGTAACGCATAATTTCTGTATGAACTTCTATTCATTATTTGTTTGGTAAAGTATGATTGTGGATTACATGTAAATTACGTAAATTACAAATTATGTGAAATTATGTTAACATCTTTTACAACATATAAAGAACTAAAAATTTAGGGGAAGAGTTCTACCGATCCACTTAAATAAATAAATTCGATGATGATTTGATTCGAGAATAATTAACGATATTCTTATGCAATGATTTGTTTTGTTTTTTTTTTATTAATTACAGTTATCAGCTTCATCGCCTGGAGCTATTTCTTCCGTGGTTGCCCCGATACTTTTGAAATATCGAGTTTGCAGACCTCGATTGCTACTTGCTGGTTCGAGGGCTGAAATCGATCCTGCGGCCGATGTAGCTCTTCTACATGGCGAAGTTTTACTCATCGAGGATTCTGCAAGGCAATTCAATGCGATCGGAGGTAATTAATCCTTGCTTTTTCCATATTTTACATACAATTTATTTTTTAATTTTAAGAAATTATATGATGCAAGAGAAATCAAGTTTGTTAAATTGCGACTTAAAAGTTTAATTAAAATTTATAGTATAAGATATTTGTTTAATTATTATCCATGTGAAGATGATTGCTGATATAATATCATTCTGACGAAATCGAATTGGAATTGTTTCGCAGACACAGATCGCAGGTATAGAGCTACAGAGAAGTTGTTGCACGCGGAAGAAGAGTATCATGAAGTATTGTGCAGCGCCAAAGAATTGTACGCACGTCCGTTGGCACGAAGTTACCCCGAATTTCACGATGTTATCTTTCAACCTCTCGCAGATCTGTCGCGAGTCAGCGCAGAGCATTGTCAGAGAGTGAGTAACACAATTACAATGCAAATTTGGCATATTGAATTCGAAGCGATATACAAAATCGCAAGAAAACTTTGAAATATTGAATCGTGAAATATCTGAAAAGATACATAAGATTTAAATATAAGTGCGAGATCTATGGTTTGCGCTATACGTTACTGAACGCATGAGCATTCTTATCGACGGATTAGACTCGAGTAAATGAAAGGCACGTTGAGCAACTCCGTGGAAGATGGCGGCACGTGAACTGACTTACCTTGCTAGACACCTGTTACTTCTGCGAAGCCTTTCTCCATCCATCGTGTGGCACAATTCATAGCACGAGTCACCGCAACCTTTCCGAGAGAAACAGAAAAAATATGACAAATGTTAAGGCCTGGTTCTACCAATGTAATATTAACTTTAATCTCGGTTCAATTTACTTTCATGTTTTTTTTAATTCTAAGAATTACATTGATGGAACTGTGTGGGTATAAATGGTTGAAAGTAACTGCGATAAGTCGAACATCAATATAAGCCCTGATGTTATTGATTTTTCCTTCTATCTGTTAAGATCAATATTTTAAAAATCAATCATTTAATAAAATCAGTATGAAGTGTTTTTAGATACGATTTTATTATTAAATGTTTTAGTGATCGAGTCTTGAATTAAAATGTTGATTAAACAATATTCTAAGATATTAAATGAAAGTAGAAAGTATCGGTGTAGTACTGAAGTTAAATTCACAAAAGTCATTTTTATTCGTTTATTATAGAAAAATTATCAATATTTCGTTATAGAATATACCGTAATCGAGAGAAAGTATACAGTCTTGTACAAAAAATTAATACTATGATGTGCTTATCTACTTGCCATATTAAATGTACATAGTTACAGTTAAATGTAAATTGTATAGTTACAGACAATCTAAGAATATAATGTCTATTTAAATTATAATTCATCACGGGCTATCATTTTTAAATAAAAAAGTGCGATGTTGTTACAGAAATGGCTATATTTTTCAAGAACGATCAATTTGATAGCAAAAACTTTTGAATTAAGCTGAATTAGGTAACTCTGTCATTTCTTATTTTCATTTAAACTTGCAACTGCGGATCGCGCGATAAGTAAAAATTCAATCTCAAAGCCACTTTAGTTGGTATCATGAATTTAAAACGACAATTCGCGTGTTTTCTGAAAGTATAATAAGTCGATAGCTGACAGTGCGTACGAATATTGCTGATAAACGAATGTGATTTCTGGTCCCGGTCCCATCCAATAGCGGCAACCGCAGTAGGATCCACAGACATGTAGCACAACGGTGGACGTGTTTTCTTTAGGGACAATAAAGAGAGGATACCTGTCCTTCGGACGTAAATACAAAGCCATGCCGGTGGAGAGCTGGCTAACGAGTCGGGATGAGCGATGACGGTGGTTAGCACCCTCATAAATATTGACTTTTACAAGACGACGAGCGGCGTATATACGGGTCTCGAATCGCGACGACGGCACTACCTTAGTACCTTGGAGGCTGCGCCTCGCAAGCAACAGCCTCGTAAAGTGAAAAACGTCCGCGGAGATCGTTGCGCGGGATTCGCGAGGCGAAACCGAGGGTGGAAACGCCTACCTTCTTTATTCTGCGCGCTCAACATTGCAGCCATCAATAACAAAGTTGCTGTGCAGATTGCAAAAACGCCACAAAAATCGGAGGTCTCTCTCGTGCTCCCCCTGTTCCTCCATCTCTCTTTTACTCCCTGTCCATCTCTCTATTTCTCTCTCGATTTTCCCTCGCGGTGAATTGTGTTCACGTTCGGGGATCCTGTACCGAGAGAGATTATTGCGGGCCGCCGGATATTAATTGCAGCGACTTATGATCTTCTACGCTACATTTGTTTTATTTTCGTCCTGATTCGGGCGGAGTGACGTTTTAAACGGTGCTAACGGCGGCAGACCTTGGACCAGCGTGCGGTACGATTTACATTTTATTTTAATGAGCGCATTAAACGATTATCGGTTACTTCGATCGGCCTGTCCGTAACCATCGCCGTTCGCAGAGATGATAATTTCGAGAGAAAAATTTCACTGATGGGGGATGCTACATGCGACCTTCGTTCTCGTGACTGGCCAACTTCCTTTTAGGGCGAACATCATGATTAAGACACTATCTTCGCCGTGGACTTAACTTTTGTGAATCGTAATCGACAGATCGGATCTCCTTGAGTTTGCAGCCGAATTGAATCATAAATACTAGCAATAATAAGAATAGCTATAATAATAATAACAATTTTGTAGGTATATTAGTCATTGTAGACAATTACTTTTTATTAATGATATTTCCCTATTATTCATTACGATTAACGTGCATTCTGAATTCTGATAACATAAATGTAACGCACAATATGATTTTATTTGTTGAAGTAAAACTTTTTTAAGCTTATATTTAAAATTATTATTATTATTAAAATTATTATTGAAATTATTACTATTAAATTAAATTTAATATCAAGCTTTTTCTTCTAAGTCAAAGCAATAATATTATGCAATATTGCGTAATATTAGTAACGATTTATCAATTATAAAATCGATGAACAATTGTTGCTTGTATAATAAAGCTCGTGTAATAAAGCGACGTTCTATCTCGGTCGAATTTTGAATAGAAAACGCTATACGGATAAAATTGATTTAATTTGGTTGAAGGAAGCGCAAGCCAAACTTTGTATTTCACGTGGAGATTTACCGCGGAGCGTTTACTAAATTTTAGTGTTGTAAAGATGATGTTATGCCTTGCGGGTTTCTCGACGCGACACAAAAGTGCGCGGCCTAAACCGCAGGTAAATTAGCGAAAACGCTCGAGATCGTTCTCGCCGTTCTCGAAGAGAGCATCACGATCCACCAATCTTTTCTGTCTTCGTCGTATACACGTCGCTCGCTTCTTCCCGAAGTGCTTTTTTTATTCGCAACTCGTTGCCTGTTCTTCGCTGCTGCATTTTCACTTTGGAGGCACTCGTGGTCACCGAGAGGGTAATTAGAAGCAATCGTGCACCTGGAAGGCGAAGGAGAGACATATGTCTACCTTTCCTCGTCTCTCCTTTCGTCTCTCTTCTTCTTTTCTTTCACCCCTTTTTCTTTTCTCCTCCTTAATAAATACGGGAATAACAGAGGCGCTTCCGCTTTATTTGTCTCTTCAAGCAGCTTCAAAAGGATTCTGTGGAGGTGGAACTGACGAGAAAATGTCCCTTCGGCATTGCTCCCTTAATTTTTCGCGATACTATGGCCCGTATTCAGAACGCGCTTACAACGATGTTAGCGCGCTAACATACTATACTTTACGTCACGCATATCATAGAATTTTATAGATAAAAGCATGCTTTTATCGATAAAAGCGCGTTCTGAATACGGGCCTATGTCAGGAAATAAACATATTTAATATAGAATTTGTTTAGAGATCGATTCTCGATTGATTATATGTATTTATATTGATTGATACGTTTTCACATTCTTTAATATAAATATTTAAAATTGAACGAGGAATTAAAGTCACATTTGCTGTTTAATTCCGCTACATATTAAAGTAAACTTTTACGAACAATACTTTTTGGTGAGTTTAATCCTTTTTCTTTTAGTGTATATATCATAAAACAAATCTTTCAATTAAATTATTTGGATCACTGTAATGTTAAAAGATAGTTCGAATAAATATGTCGAAATGATTTCTTTCGATAAGTAAAAACAATTTGAGCATGCGAGAATTCAGAAATTCGATAATGATCTTCCGAAGAGAATCTTAGCAAGCGCCATTCGAAGTTTCGTTAGTTCTTCATCAAAAAAGTTTCAATTAATTCTTCATCAAAGAAGTTTCAGTCACAGCGAGCATCTCTTTTATCTTTTTTATCCTTGTTATTTTGACTGACGAGTCCAGAATTTTGAAGAGATAGAAAAAGAGGAAGGGAAAGACGGCCAGCCGCGTGGTTTTGTCCTGTTCTCGCTCATTGCATCGCCGCTGTCGTAAATTACGTTTTTGTTCATTGCAACACAACGCTACAGCAGTCGTGGTCGGCCGTTGCGGTGATGCAATGGAGAGGAGCTTAATACGCGCGACGGCTTCCGCGCGATGCAGGTGCGTCGCGCGAGAAACGAGCTGCCGCGTCGCGTCGTTCCGCGAGAATGCAGCGCGACGCGTCATCCGGAGACCAACGCCCTTTTGCATCGTTTGTATTTTTGCGAGCATGTGAGGCGATTAACTTATTTATCGCGGCAGCGGCAGCGGTAATTAATTCGCTTGGGAATCGTAGTTTCAGAAGATCGGTCGGGCAGAGATTAATTGCCGCGATTGCGACCGCGCTTTCGCACGTTTTACCTCTTCACATCGCGCACATCCGGAGTAACGCATGAGTTAACAGTCTATCGAGTTTGTTCAATTTTTACATTAATTTTTTAAGTTCTAAAATTGAGAAATTATACTTTTTTTTAGAAAGGCTTACTTTTAATCACGATTCTTTTTAATCACGTGTATATTCTTGTTTTTTATTAATTTAAAGTTTTTTATGACATTATGTTATATTGGCAAATGAAAGTTAAAAACAGTTATATTTAAACTTATACTCCCTCTTTTTTATCTCAGATTTGAGATAACATTAAATTCACAACACATAACATTTCTTTAAGTATTAAAAAAGGGAATTAATGGCTCAAAGATTGTTTAAGAAAACAAATTGCTATTAAGACTCGTTAAAAACTTAATGGATTGCATTTGTATCGTGGAAAGCTGATGAAACCGAGTGTTTAAAAGTTTATAAAATAACGGACGAAAAGTTTGCGCGCTACACCATCGGTCAGGCCGGTTGAAGGTGGACGGGCACTGCACCTGCAGGGCAATGCCTCCTCTTCGTCGATCAGAGCGCGCGAGAATGTGAAAGCTGCACCTGAAACCGGCGGTTTTGCACTTAGCGCGATGACGCGTTTTGCCCGGATCGCTCTTCTTGCGTCCCGTTGTTGGAAGATTGCGGTGAGAGTCGACCGATAGATTCGCGTGTTTCGGGAATCGTACACGTGGTGAGACAAGGCGAGACGAAACGAGGCGTGGCGGGACGAGCGAGCATTCCAGTCGTTGATCAATTTTAGTGAAAACCTTGACTCACCGATTTATCCGGAAGTCCTTCCACTTCGTCGCAGTGAGGAATCGATTCATTTTCGTTTTTGGAGTGCGATGAATTAGCAGTTCGTCTATATAGAACGCACAATTGCTTCTCGTCAATGTTACACCTTGATCGAGTTTCTTCCAATCAAACAATCGTCCTGTTACAACTTCAAATCTTAATCAGAGTCGCTGACATCTATTGAAGTGATCATGAAGTTTTTATTGATTATATATATATAATCAATAAAAACTTCATGATCACTTCAATGGCTATAGCCATTTTTTTTATATAGTTGAAAATTTGATCATGCACTCAGGTATAAAAATTTTTTTACTATTATTATTGTTTATTGTCTGTGATAATATTGATAATATCTGGCTAACTTTAATACTTTTATAAAATAAATTATGATAGAACAACGAATTATGGTTGCAAAATCATCATATTCTCCAATCAACTTGATATTTTTAAAATGTTATTTAATAGCGATATTTATCTTGCTTAACTGCAAAGTACAAAATAATTTATGCTATAATCCGTATTTGATTTTGAGAAATTGACTAGATTGAGAATTATAAACACGGGTAATTTTATTCGCATTAAGACGATGCTTGCTGCAATCGATCTTGTTTTTCGCATATTTTCTGTTTGTAGTGAAAAAAGATATAGCGCAGAGTGGAAAGTGAAACACCTACGGCTATGCGAAAGGAGGAAAAGGGTCGGATATACCTTAAAGAAAGTGGATGATCGTTGTCACGGCATTTATCGGGAAAGTGGACGGGGATACCGGATCGCCGAGAATGGTTTTGATTTCATCGTCTAGAATCTTATTTTTTAATACAAGAGAGAGAGATGAGGACAGATATTTCTAAGAATTTAATTTCTATTTGCTAAATGTGACGCACGACAGCAATTTCTTTAATCCTAAATTTGGCAACTTGTCTTTTCTAACAATAAGACGTCAATTTATACTTCTAAGTACTTTAGACTCGCGTAAACTCTATACATTATATCTTTTTACAATGTTATTGTAATTATTTTAATTTTGTAAATACAGTAAATTATGATACACAGAAATATTTTATAGATGATAACTTTTTTCAAGAACATCTTTTTTCTGATAGAACATCTTTTTTAATGACAGAGAATTTTAGATTTATTTGCTTTTAATTTTACCAAATTTAAATCACTTTGCAATATATATAAAGTAGCAACAGAAAAATGTGTTCTTCGACTGCCGTTTTAGTCATCAGGTTTCCATTGTTTGTTGTCAATGCGAGGTTAACGATCTAATTGCTAATAATTAGCATAGATTGAAAGCGGCACGTCTAAAGACTTTCGTCGTTTCCTTATTTACTGGCAACGACACTCGCTGACAAGACGGTCTGTAAAAATGCTTTCAAACGACACCGTGGCGCGGCGTCGTACAGAAATTACTCACGTTTAATATGAATCTTACAATACAGTCGCCCTTAATTGTGTTATTTTTTGTTATTATTTCCTCAATTTCTCTATCAATCGCAAGCTTATAAAGATCGTTAGAGATTATGCGAAAGTGTATATCATGTTGGTCATCTCGGAAGGCAGGAAGTTTAATAACCCGATTCTCTGTCCGCCTTCGTCTTAGATTATTAGTCGCTACACCGACAAAGAAATTCCATTTGTTAGATTATGTGTATCATAACGCGAGTCTGCGTGAGCAGACTTTTAGTGCGAGGATAAGGAAGCGGCTGGGAATGCAACTGTAGAAAGAAACCAGGCAAGAGATATAAAAAAGATCCGTCGCCGGAAGGCTTAATCGCACCTTGGAGCCGCGCCTTTTAGCGACGACACTGATTTTTAACGTGCCTTTGCCATCGTGGACAAGGCTTGGGGAGCTAACAGAGAATACCTGACGACAGTATCGAAAAAATGATAAATGTCCCTATTCGACGATTCGTCCGTGTCCCATCGCTAATGGGACCATCCTTATCATTTCTGCGAGTTGCCAATTTTTTTTTCTTCAATCGTATGTAGGACAAAACCTTAGAGAGAATGAAAAATGAGCTATTTTATATTCTTCGGTCCTCCTTTTCTTAGAAGCTATTAGTTGGATTTACAAAAGAAGTAATAGAAAATTATTTTACCACGGTCATATATAATTAATATAATATAAAATATACATTAATATTGCTCCTTGTCAAATTCGATGATTCTTCAGTAGAATTTTACGAGTGAATAAATCACGGCCGCTATTCTTAATAAAACAGTAGTTTGAAAACTATTTTATTCGAGTTAATTCAAGGGAGAATAATTCAAGAAATTCTATAAATCATAATGACCGTTTGGAAGTGTTTAGTGTCATAGGATTTTTGCAATCTTGGTTGTTGCTAAACTCAAAGGCGCAAAATGCGCATAATAAAGAGCAATGCAGTCGGTTGAAATGCGCTGTGTGAAGGCTCAGAAAGCCGCCCGACCATGTTTCGTAGTGAGTTAGTTACAGTTTATAGTTCAATACGTGTTCTCTCTTTCACACGTCGCACGTTTTTCGTTCGGTGAACGCATTCAGTTTTAAAGCTCGCTGGCGCATCGCGAATTAGAGACCACCAAAGGATTAGAATTCTCACCGGAAGCATACCGCTGCGTAATAGTTGTACGTGGATAATTTATAAGGCGATCACACTCGTGACTAATCACCTCGGTGTATGCACACTGAATGAACGCATCTTGATGCATAATCTGTACTCATCAGTAGACATACTGTTACATTTTAGTTTTTAAATTCCTCTAAAATTTTAGAAATTTCCTTTTGACATAGAAGAAAGAAAAAATTGTTAAAAAATATCTATTTATGCATGTAATAATTAGAAAGAATAATTCTCTATATATCACTGTTTTTCATATGAACATTTATTCTTTACTTGTTTCCTAATTTGATTTTTTCATGATTTTGTTTTTAATGTTTCAATACATATTTTCTTTTCAATGTTAATTTTATTATTAATACGATTAAATACCTTTTATCTATAATATAAATTTAAGATAAAATTTAAGACAATTTAAGACAAAATTTAAGACAATTTTTTACTTGTCAATTTTTTATGCTCGAGGCTCTACGTTAGCTAAATGCAGAATGTTGTTCGTGTCTGTTGGTCGATCCTGTACATTAATCAAATTCGCGATCTCTCGACGAACGCCCTAGGAAATCGCGTTGAAACGTTCTCACCGGCGCGGCGCGCTTTAACCTGAGACAGGAGAAAGTGCGTTTCGTGGTATACACGCTCTCGATATTTCGTACGAAGAAAAGAGGAGGAGGAGGAGGAAAAATATGAAACTTCTTCCTTCTGATCTTTTGATCTGGACGAAATGTACAACCTTTAATCACTGTCCTCTCTAATCATCGTGATATGTTAGTTTTGCAGCGTTTCGTGACAGGTCGACTACGATTTCTGATACGATTAGCATTTTTTTAATATATATTGATCATAGAGTTTTTGACCCGAATCTTAAAATTTACGTTCGCTTATGATACAATAGAATTCCATTGCGCAGATATTCGTTTATCGATATCGCGAATTGAAGAGGAGATTCTATCGAATGATGCAGCGATAAACAAATCTTGTATCCCGGATCTATAAATCTCTGCTTTCTCACAAATTTCTCTTCCGGTTTCTCTGCGGTGATATTTCTTGATACCAATGATATATTGTGTCATACATCATCGTACGTTTTGCATGTAGATTTTTTATTCTACGGTGTAATTTTGTTTCGTGGATCCCACGTTTTCGTTTCCAGGCGTTTATTAAACAGAGATTTCCCGATATGCGAGTTTGATAAAAAAAACTTGTACGGTTACAAAGTAGTCCAGGCATGGTTAATCGTCAGTGATATTATTGGCATTGGTTGCACACGCCCATGTTACCATTGTATGCGATCAAACATTGCGCTCGCGATAATCCCATATGGAATTCGCATTGCATTGGCGGCGAATTCCGCTACCTTTTTGTAGGGGTAGCAGAACACACAAGGTTAGACTGTAAATAATTTCCATGAGCAGCCAGCAATATAATTTTTAACAATCTATCTGTAATATGTCTTAAATTATGTTAAGAAATAATTTTCGTAGAAGAATAAGAATAGTATCTGAAACTCTTAAAGAGAATAAATTAGAGGATTAGATTAGATAGAGAAGTAGATAGGAAATGTTAGATTTAAGTCAAAGGCATAAAAAATAGCAAAAGAGAAGATACACTGGAAAAGAGTCTGGATGCGTTAATTGGAATTCTGATTGAAAATGAACAAATCAGATCAAAATTTTCTGAATTTATTATAATTTTAGTTAAGATAATCAAAACTGTAATGGATGTGATTAGAATTTTCTGGTTCGTTCATTTTCCCAAAATTTGTCTTTATATAGAAGATACTTGAATCTATTTTTAACTTATTTTATAAAGCAACAATTTATCTTCTACAAATCGCTTCTCGTAATGAATTCAAGAAGTGCCACAAGCATTCTTACGCTACACGATTTCCGCCGCCCATGTCGTATTGCATTCCGGGTACATACATCATGCGTGCATCATCGTTCGCGTTTTCTCCCGTTGCTTTCCGCATCGCGGCTCACTCTTCTCGACAGGCTCTGGCGGGTAGAGAAGGGCGACTCTTCGATGGCGAGATCGAGCGAGGCGGCCTTACAACATTATTAAAGCGTAAGTAAAAGCCACCGATCGGTCGTGCAGAAAGGGACGGGCGACCGGTCGACCGGAAAGAGAGATTTTTTTTTTACGAGGGACGCGCAAATCTACTTTCTCCGATGCGTGTCCACGTGGTAAACGGCTACGAAGACGAGTATCGTCGCTCAAAATCGTTGTTTAATTCGGCAGTTAAGCTTAAGAAGGCGTACATCCGGCGCACGTAGGTGCCGTAAGTCTGGATCATGGATTCGAGAGGATTGCCGAACGCGGCAATGAAATATATCTTTTTGTCTTTCGCGACACTCGTAAATAATACAAACTTCAAAATATCTCTGTGATTCTTCAGTAATCAGATTGATGTTTCTGTTAAGATCATTAACACGAATGCCGTGCACTTTATTCAAGAAATCATCGAAAAATTGTTCAAAATTACAACTTTTGATTTTTTAAAATCTTATAGTCTAATTATCTTACAATTACATTTGTATGTACGTATTTTATGAAGTGTCATACCTTGACAAACTGGATTCTATGAAATTACGACATCGTATCATTCGGCGAATAACCACGATCGATGTGTTAAATATTAATTACACGTTGCGATCGACAAGTTACATCTTTTCCATTAGCAGAGAGTGATAGTTAAATGCGACAAAAATGATAAAATTTACTATAACCTGATTACAGCTCGCTATTCTTTCATCGTGCTGTAACGGGAAGAGAACTGTTTATCGTCTTGATGGCATATACGATGTTTAATTTAATTACTCTAGTGAGATATCGGGATATAACGTTCGATTAACGTTAATAAAAACGCGAAAAAACTTTTGGTTGTATGTGCCCAGATAGACAGATGCGCATAAATTTTACTGCAACTTTACGTTGTATTCGATCATCAAATCCGTAATAGGTGAGGCGATTGTGACCCCAAATATTGTAGTCATATTTAGTAAATCAGAAAATGAAATACTATGACGCAAATATGATGTAAATATGACAAACAAAAATCTGATTCTTAGTGTCTCATATTTACATCATATTTGCACATCATGATATTTCGTTTTCTGATTTACTAAATGCTGCTGCAATATTTCGGATCTTAATCGGCTCATCTATGAAGCATTGGATGATTGTAAGATAAACGTGAAGTTGCTGTAAAGTATATGTACATTTGTCTACTGAGTATATTTTAACGAAAAAAAAATTTAATTATAATTTAATTTGTTTTTATTTTTTTTAGATTTTATTTTTTATTTTCGGAATAATTATTAAGTTTATTAATTATTTTTCTGTACATACAAATTCTTATAATTATATAACGCAATTATAAATATTCTTGAAAACGCATGGAGTATCGCCGGAATTTGAACCTAAAATCTTTGGGGTGGTAGCCTACCTACGCTAACGCTGAGCTAATCGCACGCTTGTCTGAACACTTATAAATTTGACATATATTGGATTTTATTTTGTCATTCGTACTGATCATATATGTAATATGCATGTTTATATAC
>NW_017257270.1:97777-140252 GCF_001594055.1 Mycetomoellerius zeteki
CAGTGTGGCGTTGATTTTTCCATCGAAAGTTGCATGGTTTGAAGAGGGACACATGATGGAAATGTGGACTTGACCTTGTTAAAATCAAGGTAAGGTCATTAATGTTTTTTTTTTTAAGTAGAATCAATTGTAGTCATATTTAGTAAATCAGAAAATGAAATACTATGACGCAAATATGATGTAAATATGACAAACAAAAATCTGATTCTTAGTGTCTCATATTTACATCATATTTGCACATCATGATATTTCGTTTTCTGATTTACTAAATGCTGCTGCAATATTTCGGATCTTAATCGGCTCATCTATGAAGCATTGGATGATTGTAAGATAAACGTGAAGTTGCTGTAAAGTATATGTACATTTGTCTACTGAGTATATTTTAACGAAAAAAAAATTTAATTATAATTTAATTTGTTTTTATTTTTTTTAGATTTTATTTTTTATTTTCGGAATAATTATTAAGTTTATTAATTATTTTTCTGTACATACAAATTCTTATAATTATATAACGCAATTATAAATATTCTTGAAAACGCATGGAGTATCGACGGGATTTGAACCTACAATCTTTGGGGTGGTAGCCTACCTACGCTAACGCTGAGCTAATCGCACGCTTGTCTGAACACTTATAAATTTGACATATATTGGATTTTATTTTGTCATTCGTACTGATCATATATGTAATATGCATGTTTATATACGGGTGTCTGATCAAGGTTATTGGAGGTTGTACCTCTTATTTTCATTTTTACGTAGAAATGAATTTTTGTGCAAAAATGAAAATAAGAAAAACAACCTCCAATGACCTTGATCTTGACAAATTTATCCAGGAACAAAGTTATCCATGATTCTGAACAACAAGAGGTTTTAGCCGTCCGTCGGACACCTTGGGTAATGCTAATGCCGGCGGTACTGTAATTTTCAAGCCTTTATAATTCGAAAAGTATATAACTTAATGAAAATGAATTTAATTATAGTGTTTTGGAAAGCTCTCGAGGTTAGCTACAAGAATATGTAATAAAAAATAGGGATTCTACTTAAGAAAAAAAACATTAATGACCTTAACTTGATTTTGACAAGGTCACTCAAGGTCAAGTCCACATTTCCATCATGTGTCCCTCTTCAAACCATGCAACTTTCGATGGAAAAATCAACGCCACACTGCGTGATTTCTGTGGACTTTCGCGCGAATTTTTCATAATCGACATGTTTATTTAAACTTTATAGTATATTTATCTTACTTTATGCGGCATGAAATAAGTAAAAGTTTACAAATCATTTATGCTTACTATGACATCACATCAGGATTACGAATTCTTTCAACAAAATTCGGTATATCAAAATCGACATTTGTTTACCCAAATTTTACAGTATATTTATCTTACTTTATGCGGCATGAAATGAAGAAAAATTTAAAAATTATTTAAGCTTTCTATAGCATCACATGATAATTGCAAATGTGCATCATTATACGATGTATTTCATTTAATTATGTATGATGTAAATATTTCATATAGCAATATCGTAAAACGAATATTATAGATCTGAAGATATATTTTCATACATATGTTTTTGTAATTCTTTTTTGTATAACAAAAAATTTAATCATTCAAATAACCTAAATTTTATATTTTCCTTAATATAAACGTTTTCGCTTTTATAATGTCATAAATAATTATAAAATTGTTCTAAATTTTCAGTAAATTAATTTGTGCATATCGTGATCGTCATACAAGTCTATCTGGGTGGATAACCGATGAATCAACATGTAGAAAATATAGATGCCGCAGGTGCAGATGAACGTATGATCTTGTTTATCGATCGTCAATCACTCAGAAAGGAAAGAAAAAAGAGGCGAGGGAAGAGAGAAAAGAATACGAGACGTGTGACCATCCTGGCGACTATAAAATAATAATGGGATAAACGCATACATACATATGTACATATACGCATAGTAGGTCTCTAATAACGTGCAGGAATTCGATCTGTTTTTTTTGGGTACGCCCTCCGTTCGCATACTCGTCGTCGTCCTAGATGGGCGGTAGGGCCGAAGGGACGGGTGTGCGCGTGCGACGTATAATTAAAACCGCCTCCGAGGAATGCGCATCTGCGTATCCGCGTGACGGAGAGAAGCAGCACGAGCGAAAAATTGGCCATGGCGTTCATCGTAATATGCCGACCGAGATTATCGATAATCGAACGTCCATCACTATTCAGGGAATAGAAGAGCCGCAGCCATTGCCTTTGTGGTTGTTCATACGAGGTGTGATCAAAAAGTAAGGTGACTTTTTGAATTTCGCGCGCTCTGTACACTCTAATTTAAAAAATTTTTTTTTGTTGTGTTGGTACACTCGTCACGATCATATGTTCACAGTTTTGACTATATAGCATGTTTTGTTTTTATGTGAGAGGCATAAAGGTTAGACTCGTGTTTGCGTGCTCGGCGATTTTTTGCTTTTGAAAATAATGGAGCAGAGAGTTTGTATTAATTTTTGTGTAAAAAATGGTATTAAGTGTTCAAAAACTCTTGAAATGTTGACAGTGGCGTACGGTGAGTCAACTTTGAGCAAAAAAAATGTTTATAAATGGTATAAGTTATTCCAAGAGGGCCGAGAAAATGTTAACGATGAACCTCGCTCTGGACGCCCCAGCACGTCAAAAACCGACGAAAATGTTCAGGAAGTGAAAGAAATTGTGTTGAAAAATCGTCGAATCACGATTAGAGAAATAGTTGATGATCTTAACATATCGTTTGGCTCATGCCAATCAATTTTAACGGATGTTTTGGGTATGACACGTGTGTCAGCGAAATTCGTTCCAAAACTGCTTAATTTGGATCAGAAGCAGTGTCGCATGAACATCGCCCAAGACATGTTGAACGACGTCAATGATGATCCTGATCTGCTCAAAAGGGTTATAACTGGTGACGAAACATGGGTATATGGTTATGACGTCGAAACCAAAGCTCAATCATCCCAGTGGAAGAGCCCAGGAGAGCCAAGACCGAAAAAGGCACGCCAAGTTCGTTCGAATGTGAAGGTTTTGCTCACAGTTTTTTTTGATTACCATGGCGTTGTGCATCAAGTGTTTCGCGTCTCACGATTCCAATTTTAGGACAGCTAAATTTGTTTGTAAGTCAGTTCGCGATTTAACTCGGATTTTCGTTTCGCGGGATGCTGACTAGAAAAGAACTCGATTCCGGATTTGTCTTAAGTTTTATCGTTGAAATGAAGGTTAGGGATTGTAGGTTAGTGTGTACACCCCGTATACGAGATCGCGATAGAATCAAAGGCACATCACGCGTATTTTTTTTCTGAAGGCCTGTTTAATTAATAATTTTACAGCCGATTAATTTACTTGATCGTCTAATTATTTTACACGACTTTATAACCAGACTGCTCGTGCGGTCACGTTTAACGTGCGGTGACGTTTACGTCGAATTTAACGCGATTTCCGATAATCGAGACTGTGATCGTGGGTTCTTTGTAATTATTTTATTAATTATTTTCCTTGCCATTCACGGCAAGAGTAAATGATGCGGCATGACAATCTCCGACCGCGTATGCATACATAATTCATGACCGCTCGAGACATAGACACACTTCCTCTACTCTCGACAGCCTCGAAAACGAATGGGTCACCCTGTACCTATCGTATCGTCGGTCGGCGCGTATAATGCGATGCATAAATGCATGGAGGCACGCAGTGCGTGCGCGCTTAACATAGATACGTATCTGACAATAAGAAACGCATCGACACGCCGACGCATCACATCGTGACGCCCAGGAACGACGTGACGATGCGGCGCACGTATCATTGCTTCTACATGCATCGTACACATACACGCATTCCCTTTTTCATTTCACGCCAGGTATCATCTCTCTTCTCGATTCGAGCCAAGTGACTTATCGATACGTAATGCGTGATACTGCCGGACGGTGCGATAAAAATTCCTTGCATGGAATGCAACATTCTATGCTACATGAAGTATCGCTTACCGCGGTAAATGTTTTAATTATACGTCCTGACTTTGAGCCTCTTGTGCTGAGGCATATTGAGGCGACTTAAATATAATTACTGTTTTATATGCAGACGTAGGTATATAAATTTTCTTATTAATAGCTAATGAATACAACTAAATGACCGTCAAATAAGCCGTTGCTGTTTTGAGGAAAACGTGTAATTACCTACGAAACCTCATATATGTATAACTAAAAATTGTATTAAAATTTTACGGGATCAAAAGATTATTAATTATAGTAAACTAGAAGAATAGTTGGACGATGTTAAAATTCTACCTACGGAAAGTCTAGTCTCTTTTAAAATGAAGATCTGATCTTCCCTTCAGAAATTGCCTCATCCACATACCTTATCGCTTGGGTTTATAGCTCAACATGTCGTCGTTCTTCTAATCTTTTAGGTTCGGATAAGAGTGGATCATTGACCTGTTCCAGCAACTGAGTTAAACTCAATTCCGATGTTTTCTAATCCGATGTTTGATTTTTTTTAAATTAATCTAATGATCCATTTATATGCGAAGGTACGCGGAGGAATTGATTTGTGTCATGCTACGTGTTTCTTATGTTTAAAGTTTACGTAATAATCGTAAAAAGTTGAAGTAAAAGAAGTAAAATTATTGTATTTGAATTGATTATTTAAAACCCTACATATGTCATAGCAGTTTACATATTAGCTAAAAACATATGTGATTTTATTATCTCATAAAATTTTACTGTTCTATAAAATCGCGCGTATATTTTCTTAAAAGCTACTCACATATTCCAATTTAGCGTTAAGATATTTCGAGCGAAAAGACGACTTCCCTCATATTTTCTCTACCTTCATTCTTGAGTTCACATTGTCCGGAGAGAACGTTGCATTGCAGTCTACGTGCCTTTGAAATTTGAAGTACGCTCGCAAGATCGGCGTACAATTTATCGCGATAATTGTTGGCCGGCTGCTGCGTTAAAGCCAAGAGAGCTCTGCTTTCCTGTGATAGCACACGTAGAGACGTAGCAATTAAACCGGAACAAATTGGTTGTTAGGAATTGAGCTCTCTCGTACACGGTGCGCGGCAGTGCGGCGGCAGTTTTATTGTGATTACACGGTGCCTTCGATAGATACGTATTCGTAGCTCGGAGGCAAGCTGATTGACTCTCGTCGATAATTTCCATCCGCCTGCGTGGCCTGGAAGACCTTGCCATTAAAGGGCCTTGGAGAAACCCTGCATCCCGTCCGTCACTCTTTTGCGTATCTCACATACGTAAAACCCAAGCTCATCCTTCCTTCGCGCGCGAGCGCGGCTCTTCTTACTCCAAAACCGTGTAATACAATTTCACAAAGCGCGGCACGTTTATTACGGCGAAATTAATTACTACGTGCCAGATGTATCGCGCTATTCTTTCCATAGACCGGTTTATTTCCATTTTATTATCGCGCCCATAAAAAGAGTCATGCATCCGCATATCGAAAAGTTGTGGAGGAATCTCGCCTCCCCCCTTCTCTCCTCTTTGTCTATAACTGTATCATAAGGCGATTAATATTAAAGTCCTAAGAATGACTTATGCGAATGTGGGCCGCGTGGAATTTACATTACCGGTACTGCTTTGCTATGTAGCTACCGTAACATTATCGACGACCTGCCGACCGCCTTTGTGTATGGAAGTCTTGAGGATTACTAAGCTCATTCATATAGAATGTGCTTCTTTGGACGATGTCCTGATTGGGCATAATGCTGCGTCATAAGTCAACAGATAAATATACGCTCTTCTCGAGGACGTAGTTTGACCTCGAACCGTTTAGGGTCTTCGACATCATCTCGCTACAAATATTTCTAACGATCAGTCAGATACTTGGAGAGCGTGCCGTCAACGGAATAATTATATAATATTTCCGCCCTCAACCGTCGAGAAAATTATTGGATTTAATGAAATATAATGAAGATTTAAGCAAAATTATCTTGAAACGAAGTAGGGATGAATTTACTTTATTAACTTCAAAATACTTATCTTTCATATTTTCTATTCTGAAGAAATCACATAATCATTGAATACATACGTTAATTATAATTTTTCTATTACCAAAACTGATGCTATATAAATCATCATACTTTAACTGTGATAAATTTAACAATCTCGAATAATTTTGCGAACGTATCGTAGTAAGAACAGTTCAGCGGTAGTTATTGAATCGTCGGCACAAGTGTGCGAAAATATTCTTACAATAATACAAAGTAATAAGCAACGTATGAAGGCTTTGGGTTAAGTGACAAGTGATGGAAACGACAGATCGAAAATAATGAATCGGAAAGGAGCGTATATATCGCGCCTCGAACTCAAGTCATCTCTCTTCATACATTATACATAATCTCTCCCTCCGTTTCTTTCCTCGTATATATTGGTCATTGTATTTTAAAAGCCAATTCTCTACCGTGCCCTTTTGCTTCTTTTCAGATCCGCGGGGCACTCGAGAATTGGGACGGCGGTGCTTTCAAGACGAGTGAGTATGCACGCATACGCGTAGCTTCTTAGCTATCGTTGCGCGATTATCGATTACGATGCCAAGCGACCTTAACGAGTTTATTATGCCCCGCGAGAGAGACAAGCAGTTCTCGGCTCTGCACATCTTAGGAAACTGGTAAAGTGGAACTTATCAAGGGCGACTGTGCGTTCTTCCCTTCGATAATCGCGCGTATATACGTGAGGAATCTCCTTCTTTCGTTTCTTTCTCTTAATTTCTTTTTTCTTTTACGTTCCTCGATAATCGCGCGTGATGGACGCAACAACGATCGACAAGCGCAGTTGCCCCCGGTTTAAAAAAGAGCGCTAATTAAGCGATATCCCCCGATTGAGATTTGTCATGCTTTGTGCATTAGGCGAGTCGAATATTTCGTTTTCGATTGGCTCGCGCTCTGCTGCTGAGTACTCTTCATCTCCCGTTGCCTCTATTACCGTGAAATGACTGTCACCAGCCATTTCGAATTTACATTAATACGCTTGCCAGTCCTTTATCGTATGGGACGACGACGGCGAATCGTAAATCGGCACCGCGGTTCGTGTGTACATATCGCGAGGGGAATTTATTCGTGCCGTTCGAGCGTTATCTCGAAACACGATATCGCGTGCATTTTTTCACGCCCGCCCGGCCGTGACTCACGCGTGCGAGCTCGCATTTTTTACACGCAGAGGCCGTCATTCGAAGGATGTAATTACGCGATGTCAATTCATGGTGCGAACGTACATGAGGTTATGGACTACCGTAAATTCGCGATGAGTTGAATCTGCGAATTACACGGTGCAGCCTGCATTTCACGCCGGGAAACGGAACGCGGGCAAAAATGTTAATTCCAAAGGTAAGTCATTTTCCAATACAAAAAAAGGAAAGAGAGATGAGGAATATCTCATCGTCGACGAAAAACATATGAAACAAAATAGAGGTAATAATTGTGGCATGTGGTAATAATTCCGATTCGATTTTAATTTCCTTTTTAGCGCCACGGTTTACTTCACTGCACGCGACATACTATTTTATTTTCTGCTTTGCGTTTACCGCAACGCGTTTATGCGCGCGTCGGACGGTGCTGTTAATTACCGTCTGAGGAGAACGTAAAACCTTCCGCCGGGTGATATGACAAGCGCAATTATTTTACGGCTGGCGAAAGATAGTCTCGTGTAATTTAATAACGGAATTCGATGCTTTTTCCATACGCCGCAGCACAGACAGATTTTAATTATGGCGGTGTACGCTGTCAACAGGTGACTTATTCCCCGGCCCGTTTTGGAACTCTTACTGGGAATACTTGGAGAAATACAGCGAGGCTAGGAGGACACTGGACGAGCTGAGGGCAGCGGAGGACTCCCTACTGCACTTTCTCACTCTCAGACAGGCGGCCGCGAGGCACTCGCCCTTGTCCTTACTTCTCTTACCGGTGAGTTATCAATAGCATAACTTACCTATCCAATATTTAAATTTTGTCAACAAGGATATTTCGACGTTCAGATTAATTCAATGATAAGTGAAAACGTTGATAAAATCATTTGTGGAATATCGAACCATTTTTTAATAATTTCAATGTCGAATTTTTTTTATTAAAAAGATAATTTTCTCATGATCATTAAAAGTTTAGTTTGCATTTATAAAATATCAAAAGAGATCCAAGGAAAGATTGATTTTATCCGCGCTCGCGTGTTCACAACGTTATAAATTATATCACCATTGCTGACTTAATCGATATCACGTGTGTTCCATTCCGTTCTGTAATGTACGCCTACGATTACGTTTGACTAATAAAGATTCGGCTTTGTAAATGGTAATTGCAGACATTGCCTTCGGTTTTAGTCTCAATCTCGGATACCGCGCGTCTAAAGTACTCGTATTATACGACACAAGTATGCGCTGAGGAAAAGATCGGTGGGAGGGCCGGTTGAGAACAGTGAAATGAATCTCGCGGGAGAAAGGTGGAATTTCCATCTCGAGGAAAGATACGTCGTCTAATTAATCGTGCTGTCATTAAGTCTGATTACATTAATTCATTTCTCGAGTCTTTCAAATGCCGAATATCGCGAATCTCCCTTCTTCCTTAGGAGAACTATGAATTAAATTGCAACTGACGCGAATCTCATGAGACGGCTGAATTGCTCGGCGAAGCCGGAAATCAAACTCTCGTAAGACGATCGTAAAAGCTATCCCGAGTTTCGTATTCTCACTTCTGGACACTTGACTCTTCAGTGAAAGTCTTATCTTGCGCCGCTGACGCAACGGTACGCGAGAGAGCATCATCTTCTCCTTAACCTTTCAGGATTCTCATATGCGAGCGTGCAACGAGAACTGTTCACTTCCTGAACGCTTCACAATACGTTCTCCCCGATTAGTTTACAATGTAATTCATTTTTTTAGGAACGAAAGTATCAGGCATGAAAATCAATTCGAAATTCATCAAAGAGACGACAAAATTGGTTGATTCGATGAAGACAAAGAACTTTATATTATACATACGTATGTTAGACAAAGCAATAAGTGTTTCATCTAGATGCTTCGAACCGATTGAAAGTGCAGTTTAAGTTAATTCTACGTAGACGGTTGATTGTGAAAAATCAAGGGGAAAAAGGAAAAAAGAAATTGGAAACGCTGCCCGTATACCGGTAAGAAGAAGCGCGTGTATAAGATGAGCTATGTGACAGCTTATAACGGGCGTAATGATCGGAGGTCCGGAACGCACCGATGGAATCGGCGGCCGCGACTTTAACATCCGTTGAAATATATACTTGGGTCTTGTAAGTCACGCAGGTACATAGAGGAGAACCTACGCGCACCTACCTTTAATACGTATACGACGTTGATAAGTGTTGGCAAATACGCTTTCATTATTGGGCACATTGTTATCTAAATTTGAAATCCAGTAACCTCAAGCGCCGTCTTTACTGCACTAGCTAAGCCTTTTAATTGCCTCATAACAAAGTTTTGCAATTATTGATAATGGGATATACCGGTTTACTTATTATCTCCTTACTCTCGCTTCACGGCTTAGCAAATAGATTTTGTGTACTTGTGAAATCTTTCTGTAAGCGAGTTTTGAGTAACACGAACCTTCTTCTGCTCTTCGTACTTTGCTATTCGACGTATTCGCGCGACATCGTTAAGCGAGGAACGTTTAGACGTGGAACGTTCAATGAGACGTTACATTATCAGATTTGTCGAGAATGTTAACTGCAAAATTTTACCTGACCATTTCTGCACCTGTAATCGCGACGGAAAGCTACTAGTGTCCTGCCTACGCCAAGCATCCGACAGATTACGAGATGCTCTGTTATACGTGGGTGTCCGCAACGGTCAGCGGTATCCGTTTGTGGTACAGGTATATGAGATTTACACCACGTTGATACGTTATTTACTTATATCGTCACGAAGTCTGAGGAATAGCGGCAGACGTACATAAGAAATTGCGGTACGTCGTTACGAAACGCTGATCTTGATCTCCCAAGCACCTACGCGCGAAACGATGTGCCGGCTTATTACAGCTATCCGCTATGTAATACATAAATCACGAACGCCTGAGTGTTTGGAATACTTTCCGGAAAAGTATTTTTCTTTTTGTGACCCACTAACGCCTACGACCACTTAACGTGATAATTTCTTGTAGGCAGGTTGATTAAGTAAATACGCTAGTAATATATATATATATATATATTTCTCAAAGTATAACATTATCATCTTATTAACATTATATCTTATTAAAAATTTTCGAACATTAGAAAGTTTAATTTAATTAATGCAATACATTGATTAAATAAAAAAAGAGAAGCTTGTAATTTCTTTCAAGTAATATATTATATCTTTTTATATAATATTTATTTTAAAAATATCGCAAACTCACACAATATTTTCATATAATTGTATGTTTTCTATTTTTCTATGTGAGATAATATTTTCCTAAAGACATAGAAAAATTTAAATCTTAATTTAAGGTTGTAGTAAATGTAGCACAAATACGTCATTATTCAGAGGCACAGTTATGCAGCATTCGATACGCACTTATACGTGTATATGACTCTTGCAGAACCAGTCATTGTTTCTCTTTTGTATGTTGCAGAACGACGAGTGATTTACGAGGTGCACTCGTCCTACCGCGGTAATATATGCCTCGCCAAGGGGAAGTAAAGGAAAGATAATTTTGCAAGAGAAGTAGCCTTAAGAACGCACTCCAAGTGCTTTAAAGTCTAAATTGATTTTCCAATATTCTTCCATCCTATCGCTTCGGGTTTTGACAGTTGATCGAAGATCATTTTACAAGATAAATCGAAGGATAAATTCATTAATGAAGTTTTCTATTATCGAGAAATCCTCAATAAATACCTTCACATAAATACAGTTTTACTTATCAAGATTTATGAATTTCTTTAATTGTTCTAATTTATCCTACGATATTTCTCTTATCAATTATATTCACTTTTTAATTTAAGCATATGCTATATTCATGTAATATTTAAAAAAAGATATATGTTTTTTAATTCTTATTTTTTACTTATTAAATTAATTACGTCATACATTTAATCATTAAATAAATCATTTAATTAAAATTTTTATTTGAAAACGGAATTGGAATGGTTTCTAAAACGAATTACTGGGTAAAAGTATTTACATTATGTTTATTTGCTGATATGTGGTATAATAATTTTTCACACAAATGTATTTGTCTGTTTGCTAATTAATTATGTCCTTGATGAAGGATCCGAGCACGGTTGCGGAATTGTTACTTTACCATTTTCCATAAATCATGTATATAGGCAACTACCAAATTTTGTCCCCCTTACGTTCTTTTGTGTTTTTCAATTTTATTATCTGGTTTAATTGGTTTTTTTCATGCACTAGTGAAATTCTTGTTGCCATCGTTCGATGTCGCGATTGTAATATTTAATGTTTGACCAAACCGAAATTTTACATTAACGAGGAGAAGAAGAGAAGGAGGGATTTAAATGAATCTTCATTTCGTCGCGTGGGATGCAGAATCGTGCATGAACTTTAGTTAACCGTAAACCACGTATGTACCGGGAGGTTTGCGACGTAAGTCCGAAGAGGTTGAATGTGCCAAGCGTTGCTAACGGTTTTCTCGGTTCGCGCTATACTCGTATATATGCGCCTGTACGCGCAACAAGCCGTGATTTTGTACGTGTCACGGGGATGATGAATGACCTCGCGGCGTCATCGATGATCATCGCATCGCAGCAATCTCATGTAAGTCGACAGATCGAACTTTGCCCTTTTCTTGTGATCAAATCCTAACTCGTGCGCAACAACGTATGTAAAGACGCTAGTACGCGAATTGTATGAAGTCATATATATAGTATACTTGCGGATACTAATCTGAATTTTTTTTTAAGTGTATGCGTAAATACACTTACGAGGCGAGATCCACTTGGAAATATTCTGTGGATACGTGCAATCCAATATTTATGGATGTAAGGATTTGTATAAATAATAAAGATTTTTTTGAAAAGCCATTTACAATCAAGAATCAAAGCACGACTTGTCGATAGAAAAGCTATATGAATTAAAAGATCCTGTGATTTTATGAAAGAATTTTCAGAATCTGACCAAGTATTATATCATTCTCTGAAATGTCAATTCCGTCAAACCAAGTCTTGATACAAGCTGTTCTATAACAACGTTTTTCAACTAATTAATTAGGAATGATATTTAGAGACTCAAGGAATACCTCACATCACCGTGAATATCGCAATTACACGTGCTATATATAAAACATATATATATAAAACAAATACATAAAATAGGATCTTGAAGGAATTTCTTGCACCGACCGATTTATCATTGACATCAATTTTTCGCTACGCAACACCGAGCGAAGTTGAAAATAATTAAGTAAGAAAATAAGGGCGCGGTATCTATTCCGTCGCGGATAAGACGGCGATATGATCGTCCTATCAATTAATTCCACGGGGATAATTGGCAGATGCACGAGGAATGTGCACACAAAGTCATTTATTTGACGGCAACGCGGGCAACATTCTCTTTTATAGCGAGTCGGATCCCAACGACTCGTTCAGGCATCGATAAGACGATTTGACGTGCGATAAGTCCCAGCAGTATAATAGACGTATAGCATACCTACTCTATCTCTCTATGTACGCTTCTCTCGTCTCGAAAGAGAGACGCGCGCAGCGTGTGATAGCGTCAACAGTGAAAACCAGCCGCCACGATCTGCAAATTAACCGTGAAGAATCTGGTTTGTCGCAGCGAACTGCAGCCGCCGCGCTTACGCAGCCGACGAATACGCATTGCTGCCGCGCAAATGAATGCGCGATCGTTCGTGTTTATAACTAATTAAAACCCGATCCCGACTCGCCCTCGATGGATCGCGAAATAAACGCAAACAGCAATTTATAATGGTTTGCAAGAATATCGTCATTCAATTGCAAATAAATAATTTCAAATAAAGTAGATACATCATAAATCAAAAGCAGCATTGAAATCCTGTTGTTTTTTTAATTACGTATAATTACAAGTCTTTTCTGGCAAAATGACTGTTAATGGACTCTCTGTTTCTTTATATGCAATAAATACGCCTATATATCAATATATATCTATCTTTGTTTAATTAAATCGAAGCTTTTTAGCTTGTTAATAAGCGATCGAGACATTAACTCCGTTTTACCTTCAAAACACGTGACATTCCCCACGCATTAAAACAATCAACAATCTTCGGCAATCAATCTTCATCAATTTGATCCGTAACGGATGACGGAGCGGCAACAAATGTTTGCCACTCATCGGACTGTGCTTCGTTGAATGTCGAAGAGTTGCGGAACCAGTTTTTCGAATTCGAGGAATCGTGAATCTCTCGCGCTTACGATGAAGAAGAGATTTAAGTGGAAGGAGATGAAGAGAAGAAGCAAGTCGAAGAGACACACACGGCGAAGAGAAGACCCGTAGCGATGCAGCGCACTTCAAAGGTCTCTTCTTCTCGATGTCCTCTCTCCTTTTTCCGACGTTCACTCTCGCGTTCGATTCGCGGTACCATGTCTAGTCGCGATCGAATCGAGGATGCACGTCTTATAAATCAGTCGAGCTCGCTACGCGTCACGCGATGTGGTCTAACTTCGCTGTTGCAAAAGACGTCTTCCAGCGGTGGCAAGGAACTCGGCAATTAATCGCGACCCACGAGGAATAACGTGCCAAGAACTTATTACATGCGTTCAATTTGCAACTTTGCATACAAATTTACCGCGTTACCATCTTCTATCTAGACCTGGACACTGTTTCTACGTTGTACTTCAAAATAGAATTAACGTGTTTTAACAGTTTCAGTATTAATCGTATAGTCGAATGGTTCTCATAAATATAACAATTTAACTCGATTATTACAATCAAAAATCAAGAGACTTCACTTCGAAATTAGGTTAATTTCCTAATTAAGAAATTCTACATTAATTAAAGCTACAATTTAAGAATTATGATATTAATTTTGACCGAAAAAGTTCTTTTAAAAACTTGATAAATCAGAATAAATTGCAATCAAAAACAATATAAAATACAACAAAATTAATAAAATTTAAATTAGATTGTGAATTTTCTAATTAAAGTATTTCAAGTTTTTAAAAGAGTGGTTATTTTTCTATATTTTGTTCTTCAATTTTTCTTATTATACAATTTTTAATAAAAAATAGAATGCTTAGGAAAGAATCACTTTATGATAGCGACAATTTCCGGAGCTAGAGGCATTCCCATTGATCGTAGTGTGAGATGAAAGACGAATGCACCACTTGTGTGGTCTAGTGACACGTCTATTAGCCCATTGACTTCCATCATCACGGAGGTGATGATGGACGACCTCTTCAGGTGCTGAAGACTGGAAAGAAGTCGTTTCGCCACGATCGATCGATCGCGAAAGCCGCGGACGTTTCTCGATCGTGCCGGCGCATAGGAAGTAATCGCCGCTTCGCCATAAATAACGCAACGAAAGCTATTAGTCATAGTTTGCGACCGCGTGAGTGGCTGCAGCATGAACGTGGCTTAATCGATCCGCATCCTCACATAAAATCTTATCGCGTGTCGAGATCGTCCGTAACACAAGTGGTTGTGGTGTTTTTTTTCCCCTTCCCCTTATATAGGGAAGAAAAACGAACTTTTTTTCTTTCTTGCGAGAAGAGATGAAAAACCAAGAAATTTGTATTCTCGTCCCTAATGATTAGGCGAGAGGTGCACTCACAAAGAATTTGCATAACTCGAGGCTTGCGTGCATCCATGAGGCAAAGAAAAATGTTACATAAACTATATAAATTACATTTACTTAAGAATAACATTTTTTTTAATTTATTATATAATATTTTTATCTTATTCAGTATAAGTGAAATTAATGACACAATAAACCATATAATATATATATATATATGTTACATCTAAAGTATGAGTTACATAAGAAATTCCATATGACATTTTTGGTAATTGGGGATGAAATGGCAGGTAAATGTTGCGAAAATGTCGTACGGTATTTTTACTGGCTGGTCTATGATTTTCTAATTATGCCTAAGAGATTAATTCACAATAATAATAAAGCTATAGCCGTAATGAGGATCTCGCGCGCGAATATTCTCCGTGCTCTCGCGATGAATGCATTCTGAGACACGTATGTAGCTTTTAACGTTAACGATTACCATAAAAGCGACTGCGACCCTTACGACGACCTCGGAATAACAAAATAATTGCTCAGAGAATCCTGTAATTAGTATTAAGTGCTTGTCCCGGATGACCATTCGCGGTAACAATAATAATCGTTCGCGCGACTCTCCACGTCGAAACTCGGCGGCGCGTTCGCAGAAAACTGGCACGAAAAATGTCACGGCATCACGTAACGAGCCATTGTCGCTGGATAATATACCGATTGGATAAGATTCCTACCTTTAAAGATGTTCTCGCACAGCCGTTAATTTTGATTTGTTAGTCTATGGTTAGGCGCGTGCAAATTTGGAGAATCTGCTACGAACAATCGTTTCGATTTGACCCCGAATTATGGAAATGCTGGTAACGCAGGTGGTAGTTAAATCAATGATTATTATGCACGTTTGCATTCCAGTATCCTTATTAGCAATATTCCATCGATCGAACCAAGCCCATTGCTCGCTGCATTCTTCCGATACTCGAACGATAATTACGTCAGAGCTTTTTATATCGGTGCTCCTGTTGCGAATAATTTTTATACACTCGTGTATAATTATATACATTTAACGTGAGTGATATGAGTAAAACTTCCTTTCTTCCGTGCACTATCTAGCTGTCGCACACCATAACTAATTGTCTCCGATAAAATAAAGCAAATGAAACGCGATTTATTCATCATTCATTAATTCCTTCAGGAGCATCGTCCTTCGATTATTTGTACGCTATTGCGTCAATACGCCAAGCACAAATAGAATCTGTTAACGCATAAAGTCTAGCGTAATAAATACTTTTAACTGACATTAAAGATTTGCATTACGTAGCTGGTTTTTTATCATTTTTGTCATTAAATCCGTGCATCTCTGACGTAAATGCGATTTCGATGTAGTATCTTGACCATAATCCGAACGAGATGAATCTTCGATAAACGCCGATGATAACATACGGTCGCCTAGCTCGATGTCCCTCATAAATTTTAATACACGCATAATTACATAGCCGATCGACTAATAATCATATACGTTCCCGCGCTCGGGTTTTTATCACAATAAATAAAGTCGCGTAAATGAAATGTAGGATCAAATTTATAATCTTTTTGCCGTCGAAGTAATTTACGCGTAACACGGAAATTTCCGTAATCACAAATTGTATCCGACGAAACGTCGCATCCTTGCTCGAGCCATATAAATCTTCATTATAGTCTACTAAAACATCTGTCGAACAGAACCAAATTGTCACGAATATCCCGCATCAAAGCTACCTAATTAAACTAGTAATTGTATACAGTTTTCTCTCTCTCTCTCTCTCTCTCTCTCTCTCTCTCTCTCTCTCTCTTTCTGTAGCAAAACTTAACTTATAGGTATAGTAAAACATAAAATTAAATTATATTCATAGTTTATTTTTTATAAAAAGACGTCTATGAATATATTTAAAGGATTTTTGATTGATTATAATGTAAGAAAAGAGCTAAGCTATAATATTTTTACAGATTATCTTCTTAATTAAAAATCATATATATCTCCGTTAAAAAATAAAGGGAAAAATTTATATATTGAATTTATAGAAAAACTGAAATTCATCGTTTATTTAATTTATGTCGGAAATCAGTGTTCAGAATTCTGATCTGTTTGTACGTTTTTTGCTCGAAATTATTACGTTCCCAGAAAAACGTGCAAATAGATCAGAATTCTGAACATTCTTTTGCGACATAAATTAGATTAACGATAATAAATAAATTTAGTTCTTTTAAATTTAACATACAAATTTAGATTCTTTCCCGCTGTTTTTTATTGAAAATATAATTTGATCGTATTTTTCTACTTATGCACTACAATCAAGATTTCAAATTCAATCAATAAAATGTCATGGAATCTAGAATGTAGTATTTGGTTTGAATGAGATCCACGCTAATTACTAACGATAATGCTTGATTCGCGAATTGGCCGTGTCCCGATTGGTCGATCGCGATCATGAGAACGTAGGCGCGTTCCCGCTTGGCCATGACACGACAGTAATTTATTGGTGATTATTCCTGAATCGATAATAGACGTCCTCGGATGAAGATTGTGTGGTCGACCAGTTTGCTTTGCCACTGTATAACGAAAGTAAAGCGAACGAGACTGACGATTATCGTCGCGATGTTAATTTATCGCGTGACACCTGTGATACGATGCGGCGGAAGCTGAAGGCGAAGGACAAAGAGAGCGGTGCGGCACGTATTTAGCCATCGTTTCGTCACGTAAACGGCGAGTAATTATTACTAATTGGATGGTTCGGATTATTGCTGTCAAGGCACCTTAAGATTCCTTCCCATATCAGACAAGATCATACGAGGCACTACCCCAAGACAGTAAATAAGGACATCGCCATGAACAATAGGATCGCAGGAACCTTGGATTTTTTTCACCAGCTTATATTTTATTGCGTCGATCGCGCCCGGCCGGACGTGGTGTTCGCCAGCCTGAAATCGAGGCTAATCACGCTCTTATGCAATTTAACTTCGCCTCACCGCCACGATCATTTATCTTCCGCCGTCTATTTACCTCGTCGAAGCCTGCACGTTTACGCCGACAACACTCGCTAATCGACAGACAGCCGCGAAAAAAGCACCTGCAGCGAAATAATGGACTTTCGATACTGTAATATACTCTCTAATATACGTGCCTTCGTAGTTTACAGTGTGCATACATACTAGTTATTGGTACGGACAAGACCTTTCAACATTAACATCATGTATGCTGTTCGCCTTGAATGCTTCTCTTTGACGTCTTCTAGTTTTTGACGAACATCGAATTGAAGACTTGATTGAAGGAAGATTGTAAATATTAAAAATAATCAAATTTGGAAGTATTTCACTTCGATTTATACATTATCTCATAAAAAAAATGGCTATTATATCTTTTTTAAATGTTATTCTGAAGAAATACATCTTCAATGTGATTTTTGGTTCTTAAATTGATAAGTTTTTCGATATTACACATTTAAAACTTGCCACGATCTAATGAATCAATTGTTATAAAGTTTGATTTTTGATAACATTAAAATGAATGATTATTTAATCTCTTTTTTTATGATTTTTCTATTATTAAAAAATATATAATAATATTTGCAAAAGAATTCAACAGAGTTGAGATAATTAATATTTCTAAGCACAGCGAAAGGCTAATCGTGATTGTCTCATTTTCATTTTACGGTATTGTTAAACTTTCATATTAAACAAATAAAATTAATAATCATAATAAGTATCAGATATTTCGCTAAATATAGCAATGAAAGCGAGTAAATAGATCGCTCTTTGAGAGCGACTCTCACCCGTTAAAGTCACGTGCGCACTAGGTAATAAATAGGTTCCAAAGTGTTTGTTACAGTCCAGCGCTCTACACGCAGTTTTGTTCTTCTATTGATTGCTTATTTATTAGTTATCGAGTATCGTAAGGCACGCAAGAACAAGCTAACGTTCTGCGACGATATGTACGTATACGAAAGTACATGTGCCACCAATTGTGAAATGCTCATCTCTTATTTGTGTCGCGCGCGAAAATAATTTCTACTCCAACCAGCCGTGCTGTTACTTTTCCTATATCGCATTATTTACTCGCGCGTTTACTCGAGTTTATCGAACAAGATGCCATATATAATAAATGGAAATTACGCGGTACCGTTCATCAAACGAAAACACGCGACTCACGCGTGGTATTTACAGAGCAGTCTTGCAAACTAGTTGTTAGGTCATTCTTAGATGCGCAGCAAGAAATGCTGCACTGGTAATTAGCTGCGGCGATGCGCTAATCGGAGAAATTCATGAGCTCGCCGACACGATCGATCTGTGCGTTCGAAATATTAGCGCTAAAACGAAGAGCTTGAAACCGGTATGACTGTATTCCTGCGAGTACGGATTTCCACATTACGAAAATAATCGCCATGTCTATTTATGATGAGTAACATAAAATATCTTAATATAAGTTTTACCCTTTTGTGGCAGAATAAATACCTGTGCCTAGTTTTCGCAACAAACTCCAGTGTCTAATTACACTACTTCGAAAACTTATGTAGTATTTATGCCTCTCTAGAGATACTGAAAATATTTCCTTATAATTAAATTGACATAAAAACTTTCCTGTTATATACGCGCGTTTATCATTACTAATTTCAGAATTAATTATGCATCGGTGAATTTGCGCAAAACATCGCATTTCGGATTCGTCGTACTTGCTTTCGAATTTCGTTTCCCGTTCGCTCGAAGCGTTTCCGTTCTAACCGGTTAATTGGACGCGAACTGTACGTAGTGAAATCGAGCTATCGGCGCAAATAATTTTTTATCATGTTCAATTCAGTATACCGTCGAGATTTACGCCTCGGTGGAAACAACCAGATGCCCGGTAGGATATGATTGCGACTCGATGCCAATCTGACAGACAGATCGATCATCCACCCGGCAATGAAGTATGACCACATTTCTGCATTGCGGAAATTTTGCGCCTCTTAGTCAAACGTGGCTAAGTAGCCGCGGAAAATAAATAACATTGACATAGTGATTATTATTACAGCAGTAATTTAACATTTATAATATGCCGTGTGTAACATGCGAGTCAAGGTAACTTAAGTAAAAAGTTTTATATTATATTTGTGTATCGAATCAGACTTTTCGCATCAGATTTTTACATGAAAAAAACGATTTTACTGAAGGATCTTTATTTCTGTTAGATACAGATCTAAAAATATAATTGTTAGACTATCAAAATAATTAAAACTAAAAAATGATAAGCAATGCTGCTAAAAAATTTTACATTCTAGTAATCAGTTTGAGTTTCCAACCAGTTATTTTGATGGTCCAAAATTTTCAGACAACATCCGACAAAATTTTTAATCTTTCAGCAAAAATTGTTCTTTCCGTATAATTATTAGAATTTGTTGACACCTTTGCATTTTCGAATTTCTTGCATCTTTTTTGAAAATGAAACGGTGAAGATGGTCCTTTTTTTTAACAATAATGTTCATCAATCACACAATTCATATTCTTGCAATTAGAAAGCAGTTGAAACCTTATTTGATATTATTATTCTGTGATTTACTACCACTACTACTCACGAAGTAAATTACGAGGGTCAGTTATATGATTTTCTCTTAGGTGTGGCAAAGTGAAAAGTGAAACCGTTCGCATGAATTTATCTAAGACATGATCGCATAATTTTTATCGGCGCGAGACAATGGGATGAATGAGGTTCGAATGAAAGATTAAAAACGAGAGATGGAAAATGGAAAAGACCACCAGATAATTACTTGAAAGAACCTCCAGCACTCATCAAGCATATTACGACGGAGATTCTGTTAGGCGTAAAGACGAAGGAAATTCCGATGATTCGCCGCGATAGCAATTGCCGCCGGTTGGCAGCTTCTTTCTCCTTTCTTTCTCTCGCGAGCTCGATTACACTACCTGCGGCTCGTTGGCGAGAGTCATCGATATCGTTTAATATTTAATATGCGGTCTGAGTGTAAGCCTGGCCGGCGTTGTTAAAGCGTAACCGTCATAAAGCATCGTACACATCGTCGGGCACGTGTACAATCGTCAGAGTAACTCCTTTATGGATCCCAATGTCCCCTTTTCCTTCCTCGATACACGCGCATAACGTCGTTACTTGCGGCACGTCGTAAGTAACACGTGTAAAGGCACGTTTGCACGAGCGCGAATCGACTAACACGTTCTTACCGTCTTGAATATAAATACCTTCCCTGACATACGTATATACACACGCGCAAAAGAGGTCCAATGGCCACGGGTCCCAAGACCGTGTATGCTGGAATTTCGTGGAAATATAAGTCGAGATAATCATTCCTGGAATTTGTGCGACGCGCGCTTTTATTCGTGATTTGTATGCATTAATTACGTTGTAAAAACGCGGGGCAACGTATATTTTGCTTTAAGTACGAAAGAACCGCTCATAGCGTTGAAGGTGATAATTTATATCAACGTCTGATATTATTGATTGTAGTTCTCGTGTTAAAAAATTATGATATTCGAATTAGTGACATTACACACTATGTATAAAGCCGAATTTATAGTCGTGGGGAGCCGTTATAACATAAAGAGATTTATTAACACATGATTATTATATATTCTATAATATTACATTATTATTATAGATTTCATATCTTATTTTATGCAACGCATTTATGTTGATTTGCAGTTAGATAAATTTTAACTTTGTAGATTTCCGTATTATAAGTATTTTTTAGGTTTTTTCGCACATGTTAGATTCCTACTGATAAAACTAGAAAAACTAGTGTTTTTATACGTGTGTACATCTATAATACTTTTTCCTATTTTTTTACTTTTAAATATTTAAAATTTGCGCTTGTTTTTGCTATTACATATGGCGGATTTAGGCATGCAATCAAAAGTCGCGATCTTATTGTTTCAACTCTTACTACAGAAATACTGAGAAAAACAAACTTAAAAACATTTAACATAAAGCAAGGGACCTATAGGAATGTACCTATAGGAATGTTACGTGAAATTAATTTGCTAGTAGTGAAGCGAGTTAGGTATTTGTCCCGCGGGGAACTTTACTCTTAATAAAATTCTAAGATGCGTGCGTGCCCGAGGGGAAGGGCCGGATGTCACGCGTGCATTGCGTGCATCGCAAGCGTGGAGTAAGTATTGCCGCGACATCGGAGCGTCTTCTGGAATAATAAGCCGATCTCGGGCCTACATCAGGAGACTCTCTTTTTTTCAAGACGAGACTCAAACGCACCCAAGAAGAGAAAGAGTTCTCGGAAGGCACTCGATGTCAACGCTTTTGATATTATTGAGTACTTAATCTCCTGCAGTAGAGAGCGATTCCTGCGATCGTTTCGAAAATACGAAGCGTCTTAAATGAATGAACCTCATCGTTTTTACATCAAAGGATATTATCTAAAATTTATTTAATTGATTTTCCCGCCGTTTATATCTAAATCTTATATTTAATATAAGAAGGTAAACGTTTAGATGGACCTTTTATAGTATGGAAGGTTAAGGATCAGGTTTGAAGAAAGTTATTAACGGAAGTTTATATTTGTGCCGAGGCATATAAGATACGAACTTTCTTCTCGAGAAAGCAATTTTTATATACTTCTTTGATTGATAGAATATTATTGCAATATCTACTTAGAGCTAATTCTCGTTATTCATGTCTTAGTAGAGTGCATAAAGAAGCGAATTAGTATACCAACGTCAATATAAAATTACATAGATGAATTTTGTCGACTCACGCTAAAGGCTAATCTCGAACAAATTGTGCGTAATAACTTATGAAGTACAGTACCGTTTTCTTCGAACATTTCAATCGTTACCGTTGATTCCGCGCTTGACATATTCGCCCCGGTGTGGGCAAACAAATCGCTCGCGGAGGGAGGAAACGAAAGTTATTATCGTTGCGAAAGGTGGGTTTATAACAGGCATAGGAGGTAGATGCTGCATGGACATCGACGAGAAGCGGCATGGGAAACTGCAAAATATTCGCCTGTAGATGCGCATTTTCATATCTCGTGAGATTCCACATATGCGTTTATGGAATGAAGGCGCCGCCCGTAGTTTGCCCCGTGGCTTCGAAATCGGCTCGCTTCCTCCTGCGAGTGCGATTACCGTCGAGATAACTGGCGATTCAATATCCTGGTAGATGGCAGCGACGAGAGGTGTCGCAATGTATTTCCTCGTGTATTCAGTTTTTTACGTGTCTACATAATTCTTTGCGCTCAAAGCAGCAATAAAAATGCTTTCGCATTTTTCGAGGGAATATGAACGTGCAATTCTGTATCCCTTGATCCGTTGATCAAAACATTAGTTGAAACTCTCGATTGCAGTAGCATCCAATATGTTTGCTGATAAAAATCGTTTACATATAATTCCCTGAACGTTTTATTTAGCAAATTGATTTTGGTAATTAATAATTTAATTTACATTGCTAGAGAAAGTTGCGATCTTAGAACCACCTCAGATAATTACCTTCCAATTTCCTCTCTATCTTTTTTTCACTTTAAGATTGATTACTGGTAGTTTAACGAAGTAAAAAAGAGATCTCGTAGAATCTCAACTCGGCTGTTCCGAGGTTAATGATATATTAGCGAAATAATTCCGCGTTGCTAGATCAGATATAACCGGCGCAAAAAAATGTGGCACACCGAAGTGAAAATTTATCTGAAGTTAAATCGGCCGATAAATAACGAACGCGAATAATCGCGCTCGAGATCCGAGACGACTTTCGCCGAGTAGTAACGGAAAGTAAATGAACGCCCGAGTAAATAAAATCGATCAACAATAAATCGTTCAATCAAGCAACGCAATAGCTTCACGGTCGTGAGCTCCACAATTATCATTAATTATTCTTAGTAGGTGGCGGAAGAAAGACAGACGGTGAGAAAGAGAGCGATCGCAGCTCCGGTGGCAGCGATTTGTTATTATCGCGCGAATATTTTATTACCGCGTGTAGATGCGGATACTATTTCGTCCTCCGTCGCGTGCACGATCGAATCGAATTTCCAATCGAAAATAGAGAGCTATGCGCCCATGCACTCCGCGCTCCGACTAGTGTAATTACAAAAGGACGACGCGAACCCCATGAATAAAACATCGGCGCTCCTCGTAACTCCAGGCACGCGCTGAGTTATTGAGGAAAGGCGACGCTCGTCGAGCCCCGTTCAAGCAACCTACCGAGGTGAGGTACTAAGGCCCTTGAACTTTCTCTGGAAAACAAACTTTTGTCGCGGTTTATCAGATTTCGCGCGTTACATAACGTCTGCGTTTTTTCTTTCTACGGGTTCGAAGAATTCGCAACAAATTAAGCTAATAATTTGAAATAATGTAGATCGGAATGTGGAGAATTCGACAATCATAAAAATTGGAAAATGACATTTTTCTACGGACTTGTGTACTTGGTTATTCTCATACTCAACAATTACTCCTTTATACTTCGAAATAAAATCATCAGCTTCTTGTCGATATTTTCTAGGGTTAATAACAGAAATCTTTCACAATATCCGACGTATAAATTAACCGCTGTTTTGTAGTCTTGCTCCAAGGGTTATGTAAATAAATCTTGTACAGGTCTAGAGTCACTTGGTCGTATTTTCTTCGTTTTGCTACAAAGAGGAAGGATTTTTTAATTCCCGATGTCAATACGAGTTGCGTGCACGAACGAACGAACGAACGAATGGACGATTCGAGTAAGAGGACACGCCGAGAGACGCGTGAGGCGAATGGAGCGGAGCCGGGGCTGGCCGGCCGGTCGGCTGATCTCCGGGTCGCGTGTATGCGTGTACGCACACGCGTGCGCGCCTGCATGCACTTTCACCGTCGTGCACGGCGGAACTGCAAAGTAGCCTACATGCAGGGCGTTAAACTCCGCGGCTGGTCGTTTGATCCGCGAGGCTCACGCGGTCGGTTCGCGAGAGTGGATCGAGATATCGATCCATTGCAACAGCGAATTCTTGCGCACCTCGCGTTGCCGTGCTGCCAGCTCGAGCCGGCCTTCCCGATGAGTATCGTCCGGGAACGATTGCGCCACCGGCGTGTACACTTGCGACCAGTCGAGTGCCTTTCGGTCAATGAAGTTTGACGAGAGGCCTTATTACAGCCGTTAATCAACATTATTTTTTACCTCCGAAGTTCGGTCAAAATTAATTGAGAACATAGAGGAAAGAAAGAAAGAGTTACGTACTCTAATTTATACGAAAATTTATAACAAACTTCTGTTTGTGTTTTTACAAACAAATTTTTTTATTTTTACATTTAATTAAATATTATAGATTTAATTTTATAAATATTTATTAAATCTTTAAAAAACTTCGATTTAAAATATTATAAAAATCAATCTAAAATTATAATAAATAATGTTAATAGCTTGTAATAATTTTTTTTTTGCAATAATCATAACGTAGAACGTTACTGACATTTCTAAGTTTTGACTGCCGGTATTTTTCACTCGCAGTTAATGCTCCCTAATTCTGATAACAATCACGAATGGATGCGATTACTTGATTACTACACACGCGCACGGCTGTTTAAAGAGCATCTGATAATCCTCGACATTAAAACTTTTGAGCGAACCGATGCAATTCTCCGGCAATTTCATATAATAAGCGAGCATAATCAACCGCGCAACGAGACCCTCTGGTTCCCGTATTTCTTCCGGCATCCTTCGTGCGGAGTAGTTCTAGCCTTAGAATAATTACGAAATTCGCCGTGTATGTGAGAAATTCTGCGTAGGTACTCAAAGGTAAATGTGTAAACTGTATCCTTAACCGATACGCGGAAGTCGCTGGGCAAACGCGTACTTCATAGATATAGGTATCTGCATATCTTATATAACGGGGGAACTCTGCTTTGTAAACTGCTTCACCCGAAGCATTTTGTATCTGTGATTTCTTTTGGATTCCTCGTTTTCTCGAATACGCGGTCGTTTATCCAAGCGCGTAGCGTTCGAGCTTTAGCTCGATAAGCTTTGACTCACATGACGCAGAATTTATTATAACCGCCTCACAATTTGACCCGTGTGAGTAAATTGCGGAAGTAATATCGCATTACCGTTACAATTATTCATTGTAGAATTAATTACAAGCCACTATTTAGTGTCTGGCGGTCAAAGTTAATTCTCCTCGCAATCAGTTTCGTGTTTCATCTGTACGAACAAACTTTCAACGAAAATCGATGGATATTCTCATATTAGTGTAAAAGAAAGAAAGTTTATTGTGATGTCAATTAATCGTATATCCTAGAGATCCTATATCAGAGTCTATAACCTTAATCAAAGTTATAGAGTGAAACAATATAAGTTAGAGTGAGATATGAGTATATACAGGGAGAAATTATATTATTTCTCTCTCTTTCTCTCTCTTAGGATTTTGACAAAATTACTCGTGGCCAGACTCTGTTATAAGGTCTCTAGTATGTATCTATAAATGAATTTGATTAAATTAACCTCGCAACATCGTCGGTTCAAAGGCTTTCGGACTAATCGCCGGCTGGTCAGACTCGTGACGCGATGGCGCGAAATAATAACCGGCGATCGCGCGAAAGTTGTGACGCCACCTCTGGAGAGACGAAGTTTCTCCAGACGTTTCGGTGCTTCAAGGATTAGCTTGAGTCCATCGATGATCGAGATACTGATCGGCGCGGAGATTCTTGATCACATTCTTCGCGGATGTCAGGGTCGATCGAGATCCTTGTCGATTCGGTGTTATTGACCCAGCGAGCGTAAAAGGTTAAAATAGGTACGCAGTCACCAAGGTGAATAGTGCCGCTAGATAAATAATTTAATAAAAATCAGACAAGTAATTCGCAAGATAAAACCTAAAGTAAATGAAGATACACATTATTTACATGCGATAAATAAATAACTGTAATCGCGCATCCGTCTTTCCTTTGAGTGGTTTTCACTCAAAGAGAATGTCTATCATCCAAGGAAAATGATTATCGTCATTTGTGTTCTACGTCACTTCATCTCGACACACGTAGAGTTAAGTCGTTTATTTAGTTAGGAGGTCGACAACTTGAAATTTTTGTCGACGCCGCTAGATTTTCTCGTCCTCGTCTGGATGTACCTTTCTAAGCAAACTTAAAAGCGTAATGTGAAAGGTGAATGAACGATAAGCGCGGTTGACTTGTTATCTTTCGCGGTCGCGCGTGCGTAAAGATGCATTTAAGGCTTAATCCAATTTCCTGGATCCTCCGGGCTCTCGCCAACACCCGTGGAGAGAGAGATCGTTCCACCGTGGCGTTTACGACGGCCGAGCATAATCGCTCTTACGGTATGCGCTGCTATAAACGTTACGCACGTGCCACGTAAATACAGTCGTATACCTACTCGCGCGTACTTCGAAGTGCGTGTCGCGCGCGCGCAGGTGGACGAGTGCGGTCCCAGCTTCTTCTCTCACGGTGCGTCAAATAAAGTACGTCAAATAGAAAATTGTCAGAAAACATAACGTGTAATTAAATAGAAAGCGCACGGTAACGACGTAGGTGAAGGCGTCGTCGTGGAGATAGATCGCTCGTTAGAAATAAAAGGAGCCGTCATTTTTCCTGCCGCAGTCCCGCACGCATGGTTACGAGGGAGCGTCTAACAGGACGTTGGGCTAAAAATCCCTCGTAAGTGAGATTAATCGTGTATCGTTCAACGTTATGAATGTGCCGCTAGATAATCGTTTCATGCATTACGAGCACGTGCCGCGTTCCGCAAGGTCGAAAAGGAACTGGGGACAAACTGAGCGAGGAAAAAGAAGTGACTTTTTTTTTAATCGCTCGTATGCTGATAGACCGGCCACCCAATGCGCGTCCCGTAAATGAATGCAGCAACAAAATAACATACAGGAAGATAGACTTCGCGTTAAAGAATGCGCGGAATGCCGTTTCTAGAGTAAAATAGCAACTATTATTACCACTAATTTTATGCAAATTAAAAGAAGAGAAATATTTAATTTCATACATTATTATCTTAAATATTTATAATTTGATATAAAATCGCAAATGTGCGAAGTAATATTATTGTTACGTATATTTCTCTATGATGATGTAGATTGATGATAAATTATGTTCAGTATCAACAAAACAATTAAGAAATAAAATTTGATCCATGATTAGTTTTTCTTTGTACAGTTATTTAATTTCTATGATAATATATGATATGTAATTTTGTTACAAAGTTCCTGACTGCGGTCTTGTAAAGTCCAATTTATTTTTTTTCACAGCGAGTTACCGATACGCTTAACAGGTCGTTCATTAATTCCAAGACCCTAACGAACTAGCCTATTAGAATGCCTCATAACTCTAAAACCGTATACAAACTAGCCTATTAGAATGCCCCATATTCTAACCGTATACAAACGAAGCATTCTTCAAATGAATTAAGTGGATTTCTTAGATCGAGATGAAGTTTTATGGATCGATCAGTAAATTATGCGTTTTGTTTCAATTGTTCCCTTGACTGCCTGACGTAATTTCGCCCGCAACGAAAACGAACGGAGCGACGTAACGACGAGTGCGCGAAAACAAAATGCGACACTCTGACATGCAAATAGCGCACCTGTATGTTTGCCAACGCATAAAGTTGTTCATTATAATGATCGGTTTCACTCACGCGCCGCTGACTCTTTATGTAGTGTCCGACCAAACAGAATTATTTCGACAGCCACGTGAAAGCCTTGTCGACTCTATAATAATAATCAATACGCGCAACTCTCTTCGTAACCACGATTTCCACGTTAACCGCATCGCAGAAGATTTACCAGATTGGCATCGGCTGTTCCTAGCGGTATCGACCCAACTCCGTTACCGCAATTTCTTTCGGTTTCCCGCTCGTAGATAGGATCGAGATTGTTATTAAAAATATTGAAAATCTCACGCTATATATGCGTCGCGACTAACTAGGCGCTCGTCCTGCGCGAGAGGAGACGAGCTTTACTTCCATCTATGTACATGTTCCCACCTTCCTTTTCTTATCCGGCTTTCGTCGTCTTGCCTGCTTATCGTCTATTTGCCTTGATCATCTGCCTGTGTTGTCAGGGACGGTTTACGCTCGATAAGTGACAGTCACTGGATATCGCGACGATATCGTACAAACTATACAAACAAAATCACACGATGTACGTAAACAAAGAAGTGCAAGACGGGTAAATATCGCCAAGGATAAATATAAGTTAAAAACGTGGAAAATCTTCATCAAATATACATTGAAATTGACATTGCCTAATACTAGAAAAAAATGAAAAATTAAACATCAAGCATGCTTGTGTAGCATTTAGGTCGTATTTTGCATTTTCATCTTTGAACATCCATTTCTGTCATCAATATGCTAACAGATGGATTCGTGGAAATATTATAGGCAGCATATCGTGCTACATGTTTTTATTCGCGATCGCAATCTACTTTTCGCGTACGCCTATTCATGTAACTAATGTAATATAAAGCGCTCTTAATATTTATTCAAGAAATGGCGATTAAAATGTTAATTATGCGAAAATTGATAGTCTCTCATAAATTACTTATCGATCACGGATGCGGCAATAGTCTTCATCGTCGCGATTAACGGAAGGGGTGCGGGACATAATAAATGGTATTGAAATCCCGTCAAGGCCCAGTGCGTCCACGCGAAAAGATCATTGTTCGTGGCAAAAAGAGCATCACCGCCGATCTAGGCCGTTAATTATCGTCGATGAACCATTAATGGCGCCGTTATCGTTCGCGAGCTCATATCGCTTAATGAGATTTCCCTTCCAGTTTCTCCTATCGACGACGATCGCGGGAGCGAAGACGCGCTGTAAAACGAGAAACGCGTTCTTCTTGCTTTACGACTTTTCCAAGATGTCTTAGATGGCCGTTGATGATGGGCGCGTGTATTTGCAATTCAGATCACGTATAAATTTCATAGCATATATAAGTCATACAGAAAAGGAGACCCACGATGCGAAGGCCATGACATACGTAGGGTATCCGATGATAGGAATGGCTTACATTTTTTTTAGCAAACCGATATTCTTCCCATTGAAAACTAAAATGATTTCTCTCCTCCGACAACGTTTTTAATCAGATACTATATTTTTATGTGACTTTTAACATCTTTCCAACTACATCGTAAATCGAGACTCCGTTATAGTTCATTTAGAACGAAGATTTTTATTTATAATCCGGAAGAGAAATTCGCCAAAAACTTGTTTTTTTAAATCATGGTTGCTGTTCGTATCTCAATGTTTCAGTCAAAGATCAAGGAATGCAGGATACTCGTAAGTAAATAAATGTAACCGGTAACAGTGAACGACGAGAGATATCGGCACACATAACAGTATATTATACTTTTCATGTAATAACCGATTGGACCGATGAGAAATGCACTTTAATACAATGCTGTCGGTTGATAAATCGCGCTGTGTTAATTTTTCATCGTCGCATCGATGTGGTCGGCGTACGAGGAAGGTTTCTCAGTTCTTCAGGTACCACCCTTGTACGTGCAGTCTGTGCGTGTATGTGAACTGTGGATGTACTGTGTACTGAGAACGCGTTGTGTCGTCGTCGTTTCACAAAGCCTGCGAGAGCTTTCACCGATGGAAAGCTAGCCGACGGCCAAGGTGCTGTCCGAGCATCGACGGCGGTTGCACAGTTTGTACAGTGGGTCACAAAAATTCGTGCGGTCTTTAAATAGGCTTTTACTTCCTTTAAGGTCGTAGCCCCCTCGTCGAAAGTGGGCTGAGAGCGGCGCCGAGAGTGCAATCGTACCATCGACTACGGTAATAGAGAAAATGATTCGAGCAATTCCCGATCGACGAAAAATCCCTTCTGCCTCTCGGAGGCGACTAAACCAGGAGGGCTATTCTGTAACTTTTAACGACGTTCGGTATCGTTATATTGTTGTTGCGCAGCTTTTTCATCATGTAAAATACCTGCGCAACAACATCCCTAGCTAGTAAAATTGTCGTTAAAAAGTTGCAGAATAGGCCTACAGGTGGGCTGTATTGTCACGATCTGTCCCTCTCTCTCCTCGTTCTCTCTGTCTTTCTCTCGGCGAAACGATAAACGACGCTTGACGTGAAAGTACTAATATATCGTCAAAGATACTGATGGGGAACAGAAGCGGCGAAACATGTAATTAACGTTAGGAAGTTATTAACACCGCGACGTGTTACATCTATAAGCTCACTTAGGGACGAGATAAAAAATACAGTATGTTACACATATGCTGTCGTCACGAGTTACCGATGCTATATAGTGATATATAAGCGAGGATAATTATACGTGTAATGTAGTGCGCGAACAAAATGCAAGTGCTGGAAGTGAATGTGCAATTCGAAATTACTATGCAGATTCGAGGGGAGTTACCTTTCCTTATGCGTGATTTCATTGTATGGTTATTATTACTTGTATATCCAGTACTGTTATAGGGTGTCCGTAACAAATCATACTTCCTTGTAATAACAAGTATAGCGTAAGCAAATGAAAAGAGAAACGCGTTTGGGAAAAACGATTAGTTATATTATTCGAATGTAAAGTTTTTGTTTTTTATTACTTAAAATTTTGATATTTTTGTGTCTTTATTTCAATAATATTAAACTGTCATGGATATAATTTTGTGCTTGGTGTGGTGAGGAAAAGAATTTGAAACGAGTCACATACCGAATTCGCTATACGCATACATACGCTATACGCGTACATACACCCATGTACGATCTCAGTAAGGCCGTCTAGCCGACCTTCGCACCAAAGTGTCATCCCGCGTACTCGAGCGTTCACCTGACTCGTGAGTGCGCACGAGGACACGCGTGATAAAGTACGCTCGAAATCTGCGCAGCTGCACGTTCCAGGAAAATGCGTAAGCGCTCTGCAATGTGCGGCAGAGCCATCCCTTTAAGCGAATGCGTGCCGACGCGTGTTACGCGGTTTCACGCTTCGCACGCGCACCCATCGTGTACTTCGCGGCCCGCGCATAAGCGCGTAACGCACGCGGATTATGGCGCCGGTTCGTGCATTCGCATTTACATACGCGTTACCCTTACCCGCGCTCTCTGATCGTTGTAACCGAGATTGAATTCCTATTTAAGGAGTGCTCGATAAGGATAACGACGACGCACAAGCTCGGCGACCGTGCCGTAAATATTGCCTAGACGCGAGATAAAAGCGTTAAAAGGCGGCAATCCATGACGTCGCGCGTGTTGTACCTTTTAAGTAAAAACGCACTTCCGCGACACGCGAGAGCACAAGGGTTAAACGTAAATGGCAAAGATCTTTTCAGCTTTGATTTACTCGACGCGGATAAAAAGAATTTATGCGCACGGAACGTTTTTAGTATCGTGCCATTAATGGTCCTTCTCGTTGGACGTCAGTAATTTTGCGTGCTTTTCATTTTCTTTATCAAATTAAAATAATTTGTAGTACATAGATAGATCTTTGTCCTGGTTCTGCGCCATTAATGGCTGTCGGAATGTCAGTTCACTTTAACCTCAGATGACTTAACTTTCTAATACTGAAACTAGAATTGAGATTAAAGATAGCAGATGTCGGTGAAATCGATCATAAGAGATTTTCTTCTATTAGTAGTATTCTATCAAAGCATTTAAATGACAATAGAGAATAAGAATATGCACTTTTTTATCATTAAGGATAAAAGAAATAGAGCAAACTAAAAAAAGTATATTCTTTTCGTGGAAAAAATTATTTATACGTAATAAGGATGAGAGTACTCTTTATTAGTATAAAACATACATGTATAAACTATAGTGGAGCGGAATTTCTAGTCAGAAATTGTAAAGATTTAAGGGTGAAAGAAAAGTATATATATCGCGAAGAATCTGGCCATCGGGGATGTCCTTTCGCCCACGTCCACGTTCTTGCGTCCAAAAGACGACGAGTCCTGCTCGTCTTCGAGGAACGAAATGGGAATGCGGCGGGAAGAAGAGAGGCTCGAATGACCGGTACGTGAGTCAGGCCGAAAGAACCTCGCGTACGGTGCCAGCTAGCAAGAGAAATCCTCGGCAGGACGTTGCACCGAAAGACATTCTTCGATCTACCGATCCGAATTTGGAGATATGTCGTCGTGAAGATCCAGCGCATCCCTTGAAATATTCAAATCACATTTGGCCAAACAAGTCTACAAATCTGACACTAGCTTTTTATGCCGCAACATTAAGGAATATATATATGCATTACTAATTTGTATATAGTTTTTTATATAGGAAATAAATTTTAATCACTTATATAAAAATAACCAGTTTAAGGAAGCATATGTAGATAATATATAAATCAATGTATATTAAAATAATTTTAAATGTGCTACAACATGTACGAAATATTGAGCAATTGTATTCACAAATTATCCTAAAGATAATTTATGAATGTACACAATTGTAGAGAAAAAAACTATTATCTCAGATACAGGCGTTGCTTTTTTCATCATCATCATCATCCATTAGAAAATTACACTGAGTGTTACACAAGATTCTGCTGCCAAAGCGACGACAAGATTCTCTCATATGAAACAATCAGTAAATATTTCCTGTTGCATAATTTCATATTTAAAGAGCCGCGTTTAAGGCTTGATCTTGGCAAGAAGACAGCACGGCGATTAGAGAAGCGACGCAAGGCGACGCGAGTTAAACGAGCCGTGGTTCCTCAACCATCGTATCTTGCAATTAGCATTCTGCTTTTTACTGTTGTTAAAACGTGCACTTCAGGCATTAGAACATAGAATAGGCAGAAAAGGATTCAAGGATCTACATCCATAAACTTGACTGTACTTCGATCTTGCGATTGTCACAATTTTTCAGATGCGATTAACGAGAGACGCGCCGTTTATCCGATTTCAGACGTGATATGGTTTTAGTTACGCCAACAATATCGCTAAGCGCACTTCTGTAAAAGATTTCGCAGATCCTTTACTACACCAATTTGCAGTACCGTTAACCGCGATCGTTACTCGGCGAGCCTGCGCTTCGTATGTCTCATCGTGTTCCGAAGCGCCTTTTTCCGTGCTTTAAAGACTCGCACGCAATGCGGAAATGCACGCTCGAGGGAGGTTTGCACGTCGTTAGCACACTTTTGCGCGCCCGCTGCTCGGTTTCATTTGAGGCGCCGTTCTCCGCTGCACGCTCGCAGTTATCTAAAATTTGCGGAAGATGTTGACGTCTCAAACGTTAGTCCTTTCATTCTCAACTGATTTATATGAGTTATGCTCTTCGCCACTCATAATATACGAGAAAGAGAAATTTTTGTATTTGAGCTCCGTTTAATTACTAATCTTAAATAATCATAAATCATGTTGGCTTGCTTGCTTATTTATTAAAAAAAATTTGCAGTTTGAAATAATTTGAACATTACACGAAAAGAATGACTTTGATAAAGTATCTAAAAATTTAGCTAGATCTGAAAAAAAAATTTTTGTTAAAACATTAAAATAATTATGTAGGATGCTCAAGTTGATTGTTAAAATGCTAAAACTTTTTGCAATATTGCTCATTATGCTTGAGCGTCCTACATAATTATTTTGTTAGTCTAGTAAAATTATTTTTAGATCTATATCTGAAAATTTAGTTTTAAGTTAAACTTTTATATACTTCGCATGCAAAATCGTTTTTTCCGTGTACATCATATTTTGTAAAATATGTATCACAACGATAAGTAATTGAAATTTGATATTTACAAAAATGAAAATCTCAATGAATTTTACACGTAAGAGTTCAAAGATCTAACCGCATCGTCAGTTTGAATATTTAGAGAGGCGACAAGCAGGCTCACTTACAATATATTATACTATCGGATGCAGAAATTCTCGATTCGCGGTCGATACGGAAACGCGACAACCCGTGTCCGGTGCGTACGCGGTGGCTGTGCAACCACCGGGCGATAATGAAATCTAAATTGCAAATTATGACGGGACATAACTCGCGCTCGTTATTCCGCGCGTTATGCCCCATTGTCACGCTGCACCGTCCCGTCCGGTGCCGGTGGTCAGCCTGTTTGCACGCGCGCGCCCATGGGCTTTATAATGTCCATTTGAATCACCGCCAGTATATGTGTGCACGCCAAACCGCCGATGCAATATGCTGTGGACCGTTAAGAGCCGCGACCCCTCGAGATTCGCGCAGAAAAAACGAAGAATCAAGCACACCGGGAGCTTTGTTCGGGGCATGTTTTACGGATTCTTTCTCGCCGAGCGTAAAAATTCCGAATTTTTTCTTTCTCACATCTCCCGGCTACTTTATCGCGAATTTGTTTGGATTAAATACAACTCAGCATGGAGTCCCCCTTTGATCATCTATTTTTTTTATTAACAAAGAATATGAAGCGATACTGAAAAATATATACATATATATATGTATCTATATATATATATTTCTAAGGTATTTTGTTTGCAAGGGAAATAACTAAAACAATAAATTAAAAATACATTTGTATACATATAATTTATATTATAGGTAATAAGTCTTAGAAACTTTGAAATGCTCACTTTGATGATAGCTAGAGAGAATCTGAGAAATGAGTATGAACAGTAATGTACATCATATAGAATTACTTAGAGTTTAAAGTTCTAATATATTCTGACAGTGTTGATGCTGGCGGTGCGTACATTTGACGGTACGTGGAACAGGGGAAATATATTGCCGCGAGCATGCGGAAACGCAATGTGCGAGGTCAAGGCTCATCACGAGATTGAGAAAGAGAGAGAGGACGGACACCTCGCCTTCGCGCGGAAAATTGGCCAAAGCGCGGTCTCGCGGCTCGTCTGTTGCGCGAGGGAAATTAAGATCTTATCATGTTTATATTCTTCATGCGTACGAGGCGCAAGTTTCTATCGATCGGAGTACGCGGCCTCGCAATTAACACAGCCGTGCGCGGAAAAATATCGCAAGGAAATTAACGTCGGTACGCGGAGATAGAGACGTTGAGTTTCCGCGCCCTCGCCGGGCGCGTCTACTTTGTTAGATTCTCGTGATGAGATAACGCAATAATTTACCGAATAACCCTATTGACTTCGAGGACGGTAAGGATGAAGATCGCAACGCGATCGCCGGATTTTCCCCCTGGTAAAAATTTGTCGAATGAAATAACGACACATACAACAGAGAGATTAGGATCTAATCGGCATTGCCATCTACATGTGGGAGGGACGCGTGTTCGCTAACAAGTACAATAATTGAAACATTTATCCCTGTCTGTATACAGACAATAGCTACATTAACAGATGATACTTATCAATGCGTTAAAAAATTGTAGAAATGTTACTCAATGACCTGAAAGAATGAGTGATAAAGAAAAATTAAATATAATTAGACATACGAAAAAAAAATTTTTAAATAAAGATAAAATATTATATTGATTATAATTGCTATTTAAATAATCTTCTCAGCACATGATTGGGTCAAGAAATATTTTTCTTCAATGGTGTTATTCCATAGAAAACAATTGTACTCGAAAGAACATCAAAGTACAATATTATGGGGTCAAACTTTACATCAAAACTTGTTTTACGAGCAAACCTGATCGAGAAATAACGAGATAGATCGAAAGATAAATGGAAACTTCTATCTTCTTTACGTTGTAATACATAAATAATCATGCGAATAGCATAATGCGTGCGTCCGATATGCGCAAACCTGTTTTACAGTTGTATCGATGATGCATAACGCAAGCCGTAGAATAATTGTAGGTCAATAGATCACGCGATAGAATATTGAAAACAGCATCGACATTCTGTGAGGTTCCGTAAGATTTGTCGACAAGAGGGCTTCACAGATGGTACAATCATTCCTGGTATTCGAAGAACACGTGTAGCATGCGGAAATGTTGCGTGAGGTCAAGATTCCAGGACCATTTTAGTATACGAGCTGTACTATTAATTTTTAGATCATGCGCAGAAACCAAAATTGCAAGTTAAGATTTTTATATCGATAAATTATTTTTTTTTTTTAAAGCAATATGAATTAAAGAGGAAAATAGAACAAGTCAAGGTTTGCGTCACGCCGTGAAGCGTCAATCAATTTCGTAGTTAGGAAAGATGTGACGACGCGAGATTGCTCATTATCAATCAGACGAAAGCGCAACGTAAGACCGAGAGATTGACGCAGATAATGAATGTAGGTACTTCGGCAGGTTGAATTGAGTCGGCGACCGCGCGTTCCGCCGATTGCAAAACGGAGTCTCGTGCGCTTGCAGCGCAAGGCGCGCATTCCGCGCCCATTGTCGGAGTCATTTATTAATACCTCCTCTCCGTCATTGACCTCTCCATTAACCCGATTTACGCAAGCAATGGGCAACTGGTGAGACACGGCGAGAATCGCGCGAGCTATTAGACCCGTTGCTTCTCGAATAGCGGATCGTTGCACCATCGTCATCGTCGTTGTCGTCGTCGTCGTCGTCAACGTTGTTCGATCGCCATTGGGACGGAGTACTTCCTGGCCGGGTCCCGCCCGAACCCCGCTGCGACTTTCACAAAGAAACGATCTCGTTCGCGGCCTTAACTCTCGATCACATACCTTGTTAGACACGACGATTCAAGAACGACCGCCAAACACGTTACGCTGTACGCGCACAGATGCTGTAAATTATACCTCTTTCTCTTTTTCGCGCTAAGCTGCTGCTCTACAGCTTCGAGCCGCGTTGCGGGTCCGTGAACTTTATGTGGCTATTTCAGCTCTTTGTATACTGTCGACTTATTTTATTTGCATCTTTGATTATAAGCATGTATATCGATATGATTTCTATTACGTGTTTGCGTATTATTTATTGAGCTTTAGTTTCGATATTATATAATATCGAAATAAATAATTTGTATGTATATACGCATTAGGATAATTTTTATTTAACATGTTTGCATGTAGAGATCGTCCATATATTATACGTAAGCAAATTTTTGGCCATTTTTAATCCCTCCCCCTCCGCCATGTAAGCAATCGTAAGGATTTCAGTGACCTCCCCTCCCCCTATAATTACGTAAGATTTTTTACGCTCGAGTCCAAGACTAAAAAAATTTTCAAGGCACAGTTACACTTTTTCAATATTATTATACGAATGATATAGTTGCATTGAAAAAATTTCAGACAAAAGTCTTACATAAGAATATATGCGACCACGTAAGCATTCGTAAGAATTTGTCTGACTCCCTCCCTCCCCAATTATACTTACGATTATATATGGACGGCCCCTTAGTTGCATACATACATATTCGTACTCAACTATTTCTTAGTTGTCCGTGACATTCAACGCATTTATTCGTTCCTATCCAATAATTATGAATTATAATTATAATCGCTACTTTTTATTGTTTCCGTGACTATGTATACGATTACTATATCTTCGGGATTCTCCATTAGGTAATTACGATACGCGCCTTTATCTGAGGTATGTCGAATTATTACTAACGGAAAATGCGAGCCTATCTCGCTTCGCGTGTTTGCCATTCGCAGGAAGGTTTGTGGCGACGAGCGAGTTTAGCGTCGACTTAAGAATCTTGCAAGATTCTTGCATGCGATAGTTTATCAATCGGCATAATTGCGCTTATTTATGCGAGCCTCGATAATGTGTATCGCGCATCTCGTAATGCTGTGGCTCCTGGGGAAATCACGGGCAAACCCTCGGGCATTTCCTGTGCTTTACTTCCGTCTCGGCCTTTTATATGACTGATAATCTCGCACGGCGATTCGTATTTGAAACTGCGGCGAGCCCGCGGTCGTTAATTTCCTGCCGGAGTGAAACTGTGCGCACGTTCGAACCTCGGAGATCAAAGGATAATATTTCTCACACCGGCCGACAGTATAATCGGCACGCAACGTTTCGCCCGGCTATACGTGCGTATGTGTATATAATTTCATGCACGTACACGTCGTCACATTTATGCGTATCTACGTGGCGGTGCGTATTTTATATGGTATACATGAGCATTACGCCCGTGCTGCTGTACATTTAATACGCGAGCACGTTTCACGCGCGCGCGTGCTCACGCGAGAAAATCGGTGACCGCGTCGAGGTGTGTGCGGCACACTTCGGTCCCGTCAGAGTTCCAGCCGTCGCGGCCGCGCTGGCCACTTTCCCATCGTGCTGAAATGCGCCCGCTTAGATTTCAACGCGACGCAGAGTGAAGAGCAAAACGCGTTGAGAACGGAACGTGCGCGAGAATCACTTCCGAGACGGGATTGCGATTCCCCCATCATGAAAGACGCATTTCCCGCGCCTTTCCTCTTCTCGGAATCAAGAAGGATAACGAGAGGGATAAGACATCAGGAATGCAGAAGTTACATCAAGAAGGATAACGAAAGGGATAAGACATCAGGAATGCAGAAGTTACATCTAGAAAGTCCGACTTTTTGACCAAAATATTAACATTCTGAAAAAAATCGCAGCAATTTTATATTTATTTTTATTATGTATCGTGTAGAGAACGCGTATACACAATTGGAAAATTTGCGTTAAATTTATCTGGAGACACGGTAGTGTCTCGGTGCTAAGTCGAGCGCAACGACACTGCCCGTGCCTTCTTTACGCAAACCGTCAAGATTTTTTCCAGACTGCGATTATGGGATCTCAATAACGGCTGTCCCGATCGAGTTCTAATTTAACATACTTCACGTGTGTCCCAACGGCCCACTCAAATTTTTATGTTAGTTTAACACAAAATGAATAAATTAATTAAAAACTAATAATACTGACACAATTTATAAGCACTGTGAAAGCATATTTTTTCACTAAAATTAATACTTATTCTTAGCATTTACGTTTTAAAACACATTATTTTTATGTTACTTGTTCACTCACTCATACATTGTATTATTTCGGCACTAAGAAATCTTGAACATCAATTTAACACCAAATATTTAAATAACATAATCACGTTAAATTACACTCGAATATGTTAAAAATTCAACACGAAATATTAACAAAGACTTGAGTAGACCGTTCCTAACACAAATACAAAATGTTTTTACTGTGTAAATACGAGAGTGTTTAAAAACATTTCTTATGCACGACACTTCAGACATGTAGAAAAAAATTTCCCCTATATTTAATATACTCTTCGGTAAAATTCTGAGTCATCTTGTGTGGTATATTAAAATCTGTCTACTTGTGTCTACTCGAGTCTCCGCATCTCTTTTATCTCTTGGAATGGGTATCTCCTTTACAAGGATCTCAGGTTCCAACTCTCTATCTCATTACGATGGGAATCACTTGAGAGAAAAGTCTATGGACACTGGAAGTATATCGTAACCATTATATAGACTACTTTACTATACCATTCTAATTTAGCACAATATATGTTTCGAGACACGAACGTTCAGAGTTAATTAGCCATCGATGCGGACGTTTTCATATTTAGAATGCACGTGAATGAGCTCTTCAAGGTACGTTTTAACGCCTCATCTTCGAGGACGTTGTCGCTGAGACTCCGTCTCAGTTTTCGCGTCGCCCACACATGCACGAGTGTTTCGACTGCGTTACTGCAGATCTAATCTTCGCCAAGGCCACCGATACAGGATTCCGGACGTTACATTAGCAGCCTCACCTCAGTAAATAAATGCCACGTCGCCGCGCCCGATCGGAAAGTGAATATTTAGCATCTTTGGATACATAAGCATCTGCGACAGTGCAGCGGCTCAACTGGCTCAATATGCACTCACGTATGAGAATATTTTTTCTTTCTTTTTCCGTAAATACGCACATATTTACGCGTCGTCGTTAATATTATTAAAAGAAAGCATTAATCACTAATCTAAATATTATTAAAAGAAACATTAATTAATTTTTAATCGTAATATCAGCAAAACTAGTGAATGATGAATTAATGCTAGTAAATTTAAGGAGTCCTTTTTTATATCCTTGCACTTGGCATGTATCGTTTGTTGAATCTGTCAAATCAACCTTATAGAATTTAGCTTATTCTTCGATTGTGCCTCTTATTCGTGAACGCGAATCTGGTGTTTCCGCACAACGGTGACTCATTGTTCCTAGGTAGACAAAAGAGATGAAATAACAGCGACCGTGACCCGGCAGGAAGCAAATAGACGTCGGTGTAGCGCACTTTGTTTCTCGAGTACAAAAGCTTTCGCAGAAAATGAAGGCGAATATTAGAGGAAATTGTACGGTTATCCTCATATATAAAAAGTACTTGAGTTTTGCTGTAAAACGTATAGAGAATGTCTTTTATTAGACGTTTAAAAAAAGGATAAAAGAATCAAATATGAATGAAACTTGCGACATATTTAACAAAACTTTTAAATGTATAACATTTAATAAACTGAAATCACGATCTCTTCAAAAAATAAAAATAGTCTTTGGGTAATATTTGTGTTGGGCGAGACGAAAAAGTACCGGAGAATTAATTATTTTCTCCGAATAACGAAACTTTATATGAACGGCCACTTGAAGATTCATTCTTTCCCAGAAAATATTTCGTAATCGCTTTTTTGCAACGTTCGTGATACATATCCGAGAACAGGTGTAAATTACGTCAAGCGTCAAAGAAATTAAAAAAACACATTGCACAAACCGCGTCATGATTTCGCGATAACTGCTGTTTATTACAGGAGTATCTGCGCTCGTTCAAAATTCCAAAGAAGGTCACCGGTGACCTCAGGGCGACTATAAAATGTTTGAAAAAAAAATCATCCTGTTAATCAGCAATAATCATAATGACACGATCGAGGGAAACGAGGGGATCTTTTGTAGCTATTTATTCCCCGTTACATCGTTATTCGAGATAAACGTTGCGGCGGCTGTGGAGAATTTATCGTAATCGCGAACGCAAATCGCCGAGCGCTGCCCAAAGCAGCAAAAACGTGGGAAAAAATATAGTTGGAGCGCGAGAGTGACGCGATGCTGCGATAGTTGGGATATTTACGTGTATTCCTTTGCACCTGTCGCAAGCTTGAAATTTGTCTTGCAGCGAAAATGTACAATTTTTCGAGATAAAAAGTATTATACAATGTAAAAATTATATTTCTTTGATTATATTTCGTGGATATTTTCTTTGGTAAACTTTTTCATAAACCTAATTTACAACATTATATCTTTGCTTCGTAAATAGTGAATAAAAAGGTTTTTATAGAAATTCGTCATTTTAATTTTTTGTTACGTGACAATGTTGTTTGTAATACGTCAGAATCAATTATACGAATATCTTGTGTGGTATACGAAATAATTTCAATCCTCCGCCGACAACTGGAGCCTTCAACAACACTATTGATATTTCGATTGTAAATTTAAATAAAATCTTTAAAAAATTAATAAAATACGATTCTATTTTTATAATGATAAAAACTCCTTGTTTTAAAACTTTGACAAGTATATCAGAATGTTTTCAGATTTTTATATAATCCGAAACAATAAAGAAATTTGCTCTGTTTCTTAAAGACTTCTATTACTAAAACGCGAAAGAATGAAACTACAATTCATGTTGTTGGCGGATTAAATGGCAAAAACAATTGTACAAATTTTGTTCGATACATATCATTGGGTATGTATACTTAGGCGGTATGCAGATTCTTAATGCGTAAATGCGCAAATCTTAGGATCATTTTCTAAGAATCAAGTAACGATACTTCTGCGGCTTCTCGGCTTACGATTGTTACAGTATACATGCTATTACGAACAATTCTCGAGGTTACATTCTTCGATGCTTCACTAACACGAGTTATACATACATCAGAATATTACCGATCATCTCACGTAATTACGCTGCATGTGATTCATTCGTTATATTGAATACAGCAAACTACACATACACACACACACACACACACGCGAGCGCGCGCACGCACGCACGCACGCACGCACGCACGCACGCACGCACGCACGCACGCA
>NW_017257270.1:140279-145494 GCF_001594055.1 Mycetomoellerius zeteki
CACACACACACACACACACACACGTGCACGTGCGCGTCTTTTATGTATCGAGAATCGTCTTGCTGTATGACTCACTACAGACGACAAAGCAGTTTTACGTTACACGTACGCCAGCGTAAAATGAACATCGCATAGTTGCATTATCTCTTGCATACGTCAATAAGACTGCACGTAGCTCGTTATGACTGTCTTGTATACACACGGCGCAAGTTCCGTAATTACACAGAATTTTCCGACTAACGTCTGTCGGCTATCTTAATCACATCGGGAGGAAGTAGGCTGAGGATGAAGGATGAGGGACTGCGGACGAAAAATATGTTTGAACAAGCAGCAGTAGGGGAAGAATCATGGCTACACGACTAGTCACAATTATTCTTCGCAACGCGTAATAATTCAGTTTCTCATAAGCGCTGTCTCCGTGAAAAGAAGCGCGCGAAAAAAAGGGCGCTACGGGTATCAGGTGATACGCGCTAATTACGTGTTGTTCGCTTAATAATTACGACACACACCGGGGCTCTCGCGTACGATTAATCAAGCCCCTCGTTTCGCCGTATATAGCCACGGAAATAATTGAAGTTTTGACGAGTTCCCACTCTAATGATATCGTTCGAGTAATAAGAAACCACTGCGCGCAGATTCACGCCCTGCTCCACCTTCACCTTCGATGTCCTTGAAGATGAAAGGGTGAATTGGCGCGTGGATCGATGATCGTTAATTACCCCGAGGAACCTTGACGAAGATGGCAGTGGGTAAATCGTGACACAAGTCAACAAAATGTTTGTCCTGTTTGACGAGACTCTTGAAGATTTCAGAACCAAGAGTCTTATAGCCGAGAGTCATGCGATCTCGTTACTTTTAAAATATTACAACTATTAAAATATATATATGTTTGCAAATTAAAAAATATTTATAGGATGATTTTTATATTTTTTGATACATAATCTGTTTGTATTTGACAAGATTTGGAAATGCGAAAATCTTCACGCGTCATCACTTTAGTTGACAGGATGACAATAATTTTCTGCAAGTGTTATTTTATGACACTACTTACTTTATAGCGTTAACTTGAAAATCGGATCGATATTCGAGCCACTGTATATTAAGTCTACACCTGATCTTTTTGAAGCCTTAAAACGGTTTTATGTTTATTATTTGAATTAACATGAGTTACTTGATAAGTCAGAAAATCGTATTATTAACAATTATTCTACGTTCCGCACGACTAACCCTCACTTACCTTCTTCGATACGTACGAGATTATTAACTGCAAAGCACATTATTAAACCAGCAACCGTATATTATTAATTAATCGACGCTTAGAAACCGGAATTCATTCCGCAATGTGAAGCCGATATTAACTTTTATTGTTCACCGCAATCGTTAGTACAGATCGTACTACTGATTTGTACTAACGCGTGAGTATATTAGTGTTTTATCATTTTATGTTACGTTCATTTTTTTTTAAAAGTCGTCATATGTTGTTATATGTTACAACAGGTGGCACATACAGTATTATAATATTGTATAAAAACTAGGAACTTGTGTAAATTCCCCGTTACTTCTTACAATTTGCTCCAATTTTATTACATGCGAACGTTATAGAATTGACAGTTGAAACGAGATAAAGTTTATTTTCTTTCTCACAAGTAACACTACCCAAGTGTTAATCACCGATCGTCTTGAAATTTGGTCTACATATTCTTTAATGAAAAATATTTGATACGTATTTTTTTATATCGGCTAAAAAACATTTTAAGGGGACTAAAAAAATGTTTTAACATTGTAAAAACTACTATCGCAACGTGTATATTGTGTCGCCGTGGGCTTCTTGCTTGGATGTTTGAAAAATACATTTAAAATTGGCTGAAATGTATTACCTGGGGGTTTTTGGTATCGGGGATTACGAATCTGAAGTCAGAATTTTAAAATTCAAAATGTCGTATCCAATATGGCTGACGAATTTTCAAGAAATTGTTTAATTTCCATAAGAATGTGAATACTGGTGTTTTTGGGGTCGCTTAATACGAACTTGGAGTCAGATTTTCAAAATTAGAATAAATAATTATTTTAAAATACACTTCTTTGTTTTGCCTGCAGTTAGCCTACTGTGATAGTAGTTTCCAGGGTCTACCGCGAGGAGGTTGCAGTGCTATTATAGACCCCATTTTTTTTTAATTTTATTTATTTTTTTTTAGTTTTGTTATTTTTTGTGTTTTTTTGTTTTTTGTTTCTTGTTTTATATATTAAAAAATTTTTACGGTGACACAATATACACGTTGCGATAGTAGTTTTTACAATGTTAAAACATTTTTTTAGCCCCCTTAAAATGTTTTTTAGCCGATATAAAAAAATACGTATCAAATATTTTCCATTAAAGAATATGTAGACCAAATTTCAAGACGATCGGTGATTAACACTTGGGTAGTGTTATTTTTTGATGGTTTAATATAATATAAAAAAAATATTACAATGTTTTATGCGAATCGTGCGTTCTAAAAGGAGCGTGCGATTCTAAACTTGATCTTATCTTAAAAGATCTCTAAAAAATCATAAAAATGAAAAGATCTCTTAGGCCATATTCAAAAAAAGATCCTAAAAAATTCAAACCTTTAAAAATTTAAATGATTATCTAAAATAATATATTACCATGAAAAGTAACTGATATATTATTAATAAAAGTGCCAGTTTAAAATAAACATATATAAAGTGTAAATTATCTAAATTTAATAATATATTACCATGAAAAATATAATTGATACGTTATTCAAGGTGCAAGTTCAAAATGAAAATACATACATATAAGTAAAATAACAGATTACAATTTGATTCTAGAAAATAAGTGCGATATGTTATTCTTAGTGCACAAAATATAAAAGTCGTTTATTGAGGTTTGATTTGAAATTTATACTAGCCCGTACAATGAAAAATAATTGCTTGTAATTCCAGAGTACCAATTTGTTAATGACTCGGAAAAAGAACATGGCGGCCTGCTCTCAAAAAAATTTCGAGGGATGGAATAAATAATTGAAATAAAAGAGTTATGAAAATGGTTTAAATTAAAAAAAGCCTCCCATCTTCCTTTAGTAAAATTTCGAATTTTCATATCAACTTCCGATTTTGAGTTTGTTATGCCGTATTTTCAGAGAGTAATTTACTGATCAAAAAACATTGCCTTATTGCCTGCAACGAATAAATATTAAGTAAACCCAAAATTCATAAAGAAGTTTTCAGATCAAATACAAAGAAGCTATACAGTTAAAGAGTTTACTAATTATTTGACGTAATATATAATGTAATACTTTAAGTTGGGGAATTTGGGGGGATTATTAATATTTTCAGATTTGATTGCGTTGAAAGTCCGACAACCATATCGGCACGCAATTATCATTTCTGAAATTAATTCATTTAAATGAATTTACAATAGTTCAACATCTTAACGTTCTGACCGTTATGGCGCTTCTTAATTTAATATTATTATGTTTAACATTAGCGGTCTTTCAATCTTATTATTGTATATAATGTAATACTTTTCGTACTTCAATTGTTGTAACAATTACTCTGTAAAAGCTTCGACATTATTTCTAAGTGGACACCGAGAAACTCATCAAAGTTTTTAGAGATTAGGTCGCCATGTTCTTTTTCCTAGTCATTAACAAATTGGTACTCTGGAATTACAAGCAATTATTTTTCATTGTACGGGCTAGTATAAATTTCAAATCAAACCTCAATAAACGACTTTTATATTTTGTGCACTAAGAATAACATATCGCACTTATTTTCTAGAATCAAATTGTAATCTGTTATTTTATTTATATATATGTATTTTCATTTTGAACTTGCACCTTGAATAACGTATCAATTATTTTTCATGGTAATATATTATTTTTAGTTCATGGAAATATACACTTTATGTATGTTCATTTTGAATTGGCACTTTTATTAATAATACATGTATATCAGTTACTTTTCATGGTAATATATTATTTTAAATAATCATTTAAATTTTTGAGGATCTTTTTTTGAACATGGCCTGACCTTTTCATTTTTCTGATTTTTTAGAGATTTTTTATCACCTACTTTTCAGAGTAGATATAGGAGCAGCTTTCTAGTAGTGCAAGTATATATATTTTCACAAGTGTATCTATTTTCGATTCTTATCAGGTAACTTTCTATTCGCGTAACTATCGTGAAAAATTCCAAAACATCTTGTTGTGTTCGTTCTTCGAAGCGTTCTCCGACAAATCTTCTAATCGCTAAAATGTAGCAACGCTTACGCTCAGCGTACGCGCAGATGGCATCAGTCAATGCGTTCGATACTTTATTTTTCAGTATTTGTTGCCTGATACGTTTCCTCGCAAACATAATTCTATACATTATCAATGATATGAAGTATGGCCAATCGACGGTCGTGAATTTTCACAGCCTTTATCTCGGACGAATTGATTTGTTGTAGCTGAGATTTGAACACAGATCTCAGTCGATTATGTTCTACAATGGCTCCCGAGTTTGCTTTAACGGATGCCGGATTGAAATTTATCAAATGCAGGCCTTCCAGTGTACTCACTCGTGACAAACCTACATAGGCTTGACTATCACTGAACATACTCATTCCTAGATCCATCATAGCATTTTTACACGTAATTCCTTGACTTTTGTGTATAGTTATTCCATGACTGAGAGGCAATTGTTTCCTATGTACCACCATTTTGTGGAAACAAATAACAAATATAATTTTCGGTTCTTATTACGTAACTTTCTATAAGTTACAATTTACGCACTACAGTAAGAAATTAAGTATTCATATATAATATGTACAGTACTAAAAATAGTACACATAATAAATTAACATAGAGCTGCAAAAAAAGATATCGTGAGTAATCAATATCCATAGAGGGTCACATTAGCAAAATGCCATGCTATTGTTTAAATTTGTATAACTCAAAATATATATAAATAATAAAATATATAAATATATTAAATTAATATATTTATAAATATAAAATTAATAAATATAAAAATATATTAAATTAATATATAAATAAAATATTAAATAGCAAAGAGCACACTCAAAAATACATATAAAAATTAAAATGGAATTAATTCATTTTAAATGAATTTACAATAGTTCAACATCTTAACGTTCTGACCGTCATGGCGCTTCTTAATTTAAAATTATTATGTTTAACATTAGCGGTCTTTCAATCTTATTATTGTT
>NW_017257270.1:146149-183030 GCF_001594055.1 Mycetomoellerius zeteki
CTCGCACGGAATGCAAGAGATCCGGGTTCGACTCCCGGCCGAGGCATTATTTTTCGCAATAAGTTTTATTACAGTTTTTAAGTTGGGGAATTTGGGGGGATTATTAATATTTTCAGATTTGATTGCGTTGAAAGTCCGACAACCATATCGGCACGCAATTATCATTTCTGAAATTAATTCATTTTAAATGAATTTACAATAGTTCAACATCTTAACGTTCTGACTGTCATGGCGCTTCTTAATTTAAAATTATTATGTTTAACATTAGCGGTCTTTCAATCTTGTTGTTAAAATGGAGAGTTCACCTCCGATGACCTTGACCCTACCACACATTACGAAGGTCATTACACCAAACAATCTTCGGAAGATTGTAGCAGTCACCCATCACGCGTTACAAAGCTATCCCAAAAAATTAAAATGACCCTGACTCATATTGCCAAGGTCACAACCCTGAGTAACCATCGGACACTTTCAGCAAGCGACCGCTGCCCATTATGAAGATATTAAAATTAAAATGCACAGTTCACCTCCGATGATCTTGACCCTCCCACACATTACGAAGGTCATCACACCGAACAATCTTCGGAAGGTTGCAGCAGTAACCAATCACACATGACGAAGTTTTCGAAAAAAGTTAATACGACCTCACAATGTCAAGGTCACAACCCTGAGTGACCATCGGACACTTTCAGCAGGCGAGGGTGAGAGAGGACGAAAGAGAGTGAGATAAGACCGAAAATAGAGGGTTGGTACGGGTGGGTGGTGGTGGTGGTGGAGGAGCGGTGGTGGGAGGGGATGGAGTGGGTCGAAGTTGGGGGAGGTGTGAGTGAAAGGTGAGAGACAAGAGAGATGCATGTGACTGCGGACAGAGAAAAAGAAGAAGAAGAAGAAGACGTTACTTCATTTTTCATGAAAATCATCACTTTTCGACCGCTTGTATGTCCAGAACGGCTTCACCGACTTTTATTTTTTTTTGGCGCAAATTACTCGTGGCGATGCCGCCTTTCAGGATATATTACGTGCGATTCAAATTTTTTTATATTTTAGTAGTTCTGTATCCCCCAGAAATGGACTTTGGTGGCTCGGGATAAGAGACTTGTAGTGTCTTTCATTTTCATTTTCATTAATCCTAAAGTAGTTAGGATAATTGAACATGGCCGGAGACACTACCGCGTCTCCTGACCAGTCAGTACTCACAGTTCGTATTCTTATCTTAAGACTGTCTTGAGATGCTAATACGGTTTTTGTGATCGGCTTATGAAATCTTACGAAATTGTACTTAGGACGGTCTTAAATATAAAATTCGACTATGGATATCGGTCTTCGTTTCTCATTTATCCTTTTTCGATACTTGACGTTTTCCATCCGAAAGAAAATCGCGCAACATGATGCATCACACGTGTGCACGTGCGCATGCGTGCGCATGTGCACCGACACGGAGCTCGGAGCCTAGGGATCCGAGGGATCCCTTTCGCGAGGACGGACGGGCAGCGGAACGGTTTGCGTCGAGGCCCGAGGCGAGGGAGAGAATTAGTCTCGATCGCCATGGTAACCGTGGTGAGTCGCGCCCGCCTGGTCGTACGTACCGTACGTACTACGTACTGTCCGTCATCAAACTCCGATCGTGCGGCTTCGTGAAAGTTCGCATGCGTTCGGTCGGTCTCGCGCACGCTCGGTCGACTCCGCCGCGCGCGAGCGAGGCCAACCAGTCGACAGTGGCACTGTTGGCAGTTGAACAGTTCTCCGCGCGACCAGTTTGATTTCGCACGTAGCTGTGACGGTCGGTGTTCTCAGGTGTTCCAGCGTGTGTTTTGCCTACGTCAACGCACGTACGTACGCAGTTCTTACCCGGCGACATTTGTGCCTCGTTCTTGCATGTAGTGTAAACTCCGCGCGTCGTCTTAACGATACACGTTGTCATTGCTTGAAAATTTCGTCGTTGCTCCGAAAGCGCGACGCCCCGAAACGGAGCGCATTTCGGTAAACTACACGATCGCGGAGTGTATTTTGCGAGAGAGCGCCGCACGGCGCGGCGCCTGAAGGCAAATACCTGTGTCCGCCGACTTTCGAGCCGAGTTGAGTCTTGTTTTTCGTTTCGGCGGTGTCTTCAGCACGTTCTTTCGTGCGTTTTGCATTTCCGACGCACGCCGAATCACGGACCGGAGATTATCGCACGAGATGTCACGATGATTTGTTAGTGTAATCAAGATCCTTCGCTCCGTCTCGCGTGTTTTGTGAAACGTGTATCGCCGGGACTATGAGGGAACTTCCGTTGATTTTCGTCGTCACAATTGGAGTGTGACGCGTCCCAAGTCTAATAACCTCTTATGTCGCGATACATGCGCGCATGGTCACGTTGTTGACAGTGTCCTCGGAACCACCTGTGGATCTCGCCGTTACGTTATAATAATAGTACAAGTGACAGTGACATCCATTCGTGACGCCGAAGCTGTGAGAAGTTATCGGCGATGCCGACGACGACGATGACGATGACGACGACGACAACGACGACGACGACGACGACGACGACGATGATGACGACGATGACGACGATGACGACGACGACGACGGCGACGGCGACGACGACGACGACGACGATGACGACGACGACGGAGGCGACGATGCGTGACGATTAAAGGCGCGAGGGCCTCTGTGGGAGAAGTTTCGCCGTAAACGCACACGCTCGCTGGCGGTTAATCGCGATCGATTGATGATGACCATGTTCGGCACCCTCGTGCAGAGGTTCACCTCGCCGGTGACCTCGCCGACGAGCCCGCGACGGCGCTACAAATCGCCGTTGCGCTGGGAAGTGCAGAGCGACCCGGAGGACGACCCGGCTGCGCCGGTGAGGAAATCCAGGGCCAAGCATCTCCTGGACAAGCGCAAGAGCAAGAGCAGGTCGCGCGGGCTGCACTCGTCGCAATCGGACCACCTGCAGATATGGAACTCCGGCAACGGTAGCTGGCACGACGTCGCCTTTCCACCATTGCGAGGCACCAAGAGTCTCGGCAGGCTCGACGGCATGAAAGAGGTGAGTCCATCCTCAAGGTTACCTTTGCAAGGATGCGCGAGTGTTTACATTTACCCGAATCCAGGAAGATTCGATCCGGATGCGAAACACTCCGACGATAGCGGGTTACTCCAAATTGTGAAATTTCGGAGTAGAGGATAGCTTCCGTTTTTTTTTTTGCAACATCTGTAAAAATGATTAATAATCATAGGTGATTTTGGACTTCCGAAAGATGTTTTTAAATTTGTTAGATAATACATACGATTCGTCCCGGAAGTGAATTACGAATTCTCCGTACTGTCGGACTCCGATCGCGTTTTGCGATCTGCACATCCTTGTTCATTTTTTGCGCCATGTTTTTATCATCGCGAAAATATACCGCTGAAACATTAAATAGCAAAAGTTGTAGCGGACGATAATAATTGACCATTAGCGTATGGTTCCAATTCTTTCTTTACTTTTTTACGTGAAACCAGTTGACATACCTTATAATGTTCCTGATGTCAGGATATGCGTTAGGCAAAACGTAATTTTAAATAATCTCGTCGACTTGTTTATTTAAAAAACAGCGAGCAAAACGAATAAAGATTTAGTTTAAAATTATAAAGTATTTTATAATTTTAAGAACAGAAATACTTTTATTTTAAAAGATATTCCTTGACAATTATTATTATTATTATTTTCATTACGCGCTTTACATTTACACACTTAAATTTAACAATCATTATTACTACTCAATCATATTGTTATTTTATACTAAAACAATTTATGTTATATTTGACACTATACAGTGTCCATTTAACACTATATAGTGTCAAATTGACATGATAGCGTCAAATTTAACTATCGTTTTGGTAAAAAATAACGATATATGTAGTAGTTAGGAGCAGTTAGGAGCGACTCACGTTAAGTTAAATTTGACACTATAGATTTAACAGTGTAATAACATTAATTTTGTCAACACATAGGTACCCGAATACCCTTATCAAATTTTAAAAAATAATGAATATAACCAAATTCTCACTGGACAATATATTTTAACTGAATTTCTGATTATGTATGTAAGATGTTTTATTATTGTACATTGAAAATGACCCGATCGGTGTCGAAACGTTTGATTATTGTATATATATACGTTTATTAAAGATCTTATATTGTAGTTGGCTCGTTTGCCTTTGTTTTATTTATTGATTTATTCTAATTGAGCCATATTAACATTTAATTATTTTAAAAAATAAATATTTTCATATTTTTGTGCAAAATTTATTATGATGTCTCAAAATCATCACACTTCAAACAACAAAGAACAGTTTGCACAGATTTTATCTTGTTTTCACTCGTACATTTTTAGCGAGGACCTTGTGAAACACGGTAGTGAAAGGGTGACAAATTATACATTGACAAAAGGGGTAAATTAAGCGCGCATTTATGTATTAAGCGTAATCCACAAGTTACTTCCGTGTAATCATAATCCCGCTTGATATCTAGTAACGCAAGTTTCTACATTTTCAAAACGGATCAGTTTCACTGGGAATATACTTGACGCAACGATCCGTTACATATTAACGATCTTCGGCTGCGCAAGCTATCGAAAGTGCTCGGAATCGGATCATGACGCATGTCTGCAAAATATCGGAGGTATCTTACGCGTCAATTATTTTACGAATTTATGGATTGGGTAATCTGCTGTTCCAGTAGAGTAGGTACCAGGCATTCGTAACTGACAACCACATTCTACATCGTGTACGCGAGCATATGTGTATATGTGTCTACGTAGGACAAGTTGAGGGTAAAAACGATAGTCTCGCGAATAGACAAAAACGCGCGTGCGCTTTTGTACATACACTCGCCTCCTTGTTAACAATTTTTAAATACGCGAAATTACGTTGATGTTACGAACAAAGAAATCGCTACGATGTGAATCAAACACTATATTATCTATAATGATAATGTTATGTGAAATCAGCAAACCTGGAATTACTTTCAGTGATGTGGCAATATTTTTTCCACGAATAAAGACAATAGAATTTATATAGATGTCATCAAATTAATAAATAAAATTTACGTAGAAAAAACGATTTTGCTGAAACATCTAAAAATTTAAGTAGACACAGGTTTGAATATAATTCTGTTAGATCATCAAAATAATTATATAGGAAATTCAAGCATGATGAGCAATGTTGCAAAAATATTCTAGCATCCAGCTTGAATGTCCTATATATTATCTTGATAGTAAAACAAAATTATTTTCAGATCTGTATCTATGTAGCTAAATTTTAGATACTTCAACATTACCGTTTTTTCCGCGTACGAATCTTTAAAAACTTATTAGTATAATTTAATAAATAATTAATACAATTTTGTAAATAATACTTTATCCGAAATTGCTTATTGCGCTTATATTAAGCTCTAGAAATAAATGTACGGTTATTTTTTGGAAAAAAGCTATCTTCCCAGGGTTTATTACCAGAATTCTTTTACAATTGAGTGCCTCACTGTAATTTCATTCGGATGAACTTTGTTTCTCTTTCTTTAATTGAACGAGTTCAGACGTTACAATGCGCGTATCTCGCACAACCTGATTATATAATTACTTTGTAACGTAACATCGGTTTTTATATTTATACATACGTAGTTCGCAAGTTCACGTAACTTGCGCAGGTCGGTTATGTATTGTGGTTCTTTTCCCTCCGTTGTCTCCCGCGCGTTACATCTTAACCGTTTGCTTTTGGAAGTAGCATAAATTACCTTTCACATACCTTTTACTTTGAAAGTAATACGGGTCAATTTTCGAAAACTACCGAAATAGAGTACGTGACATGTGAGAAGATTCTTAAAGCACCAAATCGGGACGCCAATGTACCGTAATTTGCAAATAATAAAAGAAGAGAATTAGCTGCAGAAATATGAGGTTCTAAAATATACACTTTTTATTTCCAAGATCATATTTTATTAAATTACAATAGTTATTGAGAAATGGAGATATGTCGCTTAAATATGGAATATCCTGAAATCTTAAGAGTGCACGCAAAAATTAATCCGAATATTTACGCAGGTAATATTTGAAAAATGTAGTGCTACTATCGGAATAAGAAATTATCTTATTCGCGGGTTTGCATTGACATGTAAACCGACCAGATACGAATGAAAAAATGTTGGCCGCAGTCTCGAACGCGAGTTGGCACTTACGAATTGTTTGTTTACCGTCGTGCGAGGTCATCGGCGAATGATGATACTCGAGGCACATCGATCAAGCATTTGCTACGTAGGAATACAGATGTACGACTATGTGTTCAACTATGATCATCAATTTACGTTATCTTACGTTATGTTTATATTATCGTCGTTGCAACTGATTTGATAACTTTACACATTTAGTACATGTACGAGGGGAAAACGGAGATAAGGAATTAAAATGCATTTAGGTGTTACTTAAAAATATGATGGAATAACACATGCACACACAAGAGAATTTATACATATTTATATATATATATATATATAATATAATTTATTTAAAAATTTTGAAATTTAAATTTCTTTTAAAGAAAAGTGAACAGTATAACGTTTTAATAAAAAAAAAGATTTACAATATTTAAAATCTTTAGGTACCCTCTAAATTCTTTGGAATAGAATCTCACTCTATAGAGTAAAAATCGAGCCTGGCTAGAAAAAGACTTAATTTTCGATCTTTAAGAGTGAGATTTCACTCTAAGGCCCGATTTCACAATATATGGTTACCTAAAGGTTAAAGGTAACCAAGAAATTCATGAATGAATTTCATTGATGAATCTGTTGGTAACCTTTAATCTTTAGGTAACCATATATTGTGAAAACGGACCTAAAAGTTTTAGAAAGTACATTATCGAATAATTTTGCAAATATTTAACACGAATCCCTTAACTTTTTACTTTTATTTATTCTATTACTTAATCACGACTGAACATATCTTTGATAAGTTTCTTCAGCTAGATAAATGGATATACAAATATGAAAATTCGCCACCTGGTCCTCGTTAGCTTTCTACTCGATAAACATGGAGTCGAGCGTTAATTGTATGAGCTATTCGTGAATCGATTTATGCGACACAAAATCGTGCGGTCTTCTCTCGCTGTTTTATCGTCGTCGACTTTCACGACGCGGCACGGATACGCTACTAACTTCCCGGCTGCCACCCTTTACCTCCTAACCTTGCTCGCGATCAAAGCCTCGAATGTTGAATACCCATCGCACCGTAAAATCACCGGCTTTCACCGAGCGTAATACGACGACGTACCGCGAATCGCCAGACGCGTCCGTAATTCGTACAAATTGCGCGCGCCCCGCGATCGACCCGCGCCTTCTCGACAAACGCGAAATCGCGTTACGTTGCCCGACTCGCACATACCCACATACATAATACACAACGCACACTGTGATTAGTCTGTAGAAACCGGATACCTAACTGACGACGACCAGCTATCAAAGCCGTGGAAGTGAAATGCGGATCGTTGTATTAATCCGTTAGATCTCGGTAATTTTATCCAAATATTCATAAAAGCGAAATAATCTGTCTAATAATTTGTTCGGTAGTAATTTGTTCCAGTAATTTACTCGAAAACCCATCTCAGTCGCGTGTTAAATGAGGTCACTGAAAAGCTAATTTTCTTCCAAGTAAAAGATAAGGCAAAGTAGACAGTTTCGTGACCTAAAGTCTAAGCGTGCTACATTATTATGTACTCGTATTTCGTGATCTTTCAAAAGTGATCTATCAAAATGAATTTATAGTCAAAACTGATTACAAGTTGTTTCTTTCTTAAGTCAATGTTTTTTTTCCTATAATTTACTCATAATTAATTTATTATAAAGAGTTAATTTTAAAAGTTCGAGCGTATTTGCTACACCCTTCGCTTCTGTCTACTTAAAAATTACCCGTTCTATTTTTTTGCCATCCGGCGCAATGGCCAGGTGCCATTCGTATGCACAAACTTGCATCTTTCTGGGGTTATTAAATGTCGTCGTCATCGTCGTCGTCGTCGTCGTCAGCAGAGAGCGATGCAATTCGTAATTCGACGAAATTGCGTGGCTCTTTAACGACCTCAGTATTCGAACGACGACCCACCAAAAAGTGCTTTGTACCTTTCCCTATCGGAAGAAGCATTAAGATCGTCACTAAAAGCTGACGTTGCCGAATATTCGTAATTCGAGCGGCTCTTAACGACGACATTACCCTACCCTGGACAATGTTACGTTACGAACCTCCATCATCACTTTAGTTTAGTCCAGTCGTCTCTTCCTCGTTACGTTCACCTCCCCCGCCTTTCCCGCCTGCACGACTCCCTTTTTCTACCTGTGGAAAGGTACATGTAAGGCGCCATTAATTTCATGATGGAATCAAAAAGGAACAGGATGCAGAACGAAACACGTTAGCAACATCGTCAAGGCGATCCTCGGCCCTTGTGGCGGATTTTATATGATGCCCAATAGCGAGGCAAGTCAAGTGAACGTGTTATTTGCAGGCTATTTACCAAATTTATGTACAAAATTAGTTTGATGGCAACGTTTAGTTTACTGAGCAAATTTGAGACGTATACGACTTGTGCGGAGTACTTGTATCTTTATGTGGACGCTCGTATTTATCGCATCGTGTAAAGGCATTATTAGGCAAATTATTGGTTACTGAAGGAAGTGAATAGAAACGTCTTCTACTTTCGGGCACACTTGATTTTCTCCATCACGCTAATATTCCACTTAGCCTCAATTTCACTTTTGTAAAGAGCAGTAATGAAGCATTCACCACTCAATCGGGTCATTATCAATGTTGTCATTAGCAGTACTGTTTTCCATTAATAGCACTGTTACAACCGATCATCTTTAATTACATTATTCATTTCAGTATTTTTTAATAGATTTTAATTGCATTAAATCTACGAACAAAATGGAAAACAATAAAAAAGTTTAAATGACTTTTTAAACGTTTTTGTTATTTGAAAAAGATATTATTTAAAAAACTTGTAGATCATAATTTGTATATATCATTTTTCAATTACTTACTTATGAGGAAAAAAATAAGGCAAGGCAGGAGTAGCTTTTGAAAACGAAAAAGGATGTAACGTGCATGCACGATCAACTTGCCACTTGACTCGACTTGCTACTGACCTCGTGTAAATTCACCATTAACGACCCGCCCTTCTCGGACGAGCCGTGAGGGACAGAGGAGAGGGAATGTTGTCCACCTCTTGCAGCCGCATACGAGATAGGGATCTGTCGGTGTGCAGCTAGTTAAATCGCAGTACAACGAGCGAGCGAGGTATCACGAGAGACACGAGGAAGTTCTAAGGAAGCGTTGCCTCGTGCTGCCTTGTTTCGGCGCACGATAAGATCGACGATCGCGGTTGATGGAGCACGGTAGCCGAATCCCGAACGCTGAACATTGTTCGGCGAATTGTTGTCCTTCTCTCTTTTCCTTTTTAGTTATATTAACTCTTTTTTGTTCCCGTTTTAGTCGATCCACTACCAGATCCTTGAGATTTATATATATATATATATAAAATTATTTTTACATCAAACTTTGCTATTATAGAAGAATGAGAGACTAAAAAGTTCTAGTTTTTAGCACTCATAATTTGTATTTTTACTATTGTTTATATGAATTGGTGAATTATATATAATTTTAGAGATTTTGTTAGTGCAGAATTTAATCAAACGATTTTGTACACTAAACCATGCTGTATCATGACGAATCTAGTCTAAAAGACGAGTGTGAAAACTAAAAAGATGTGTCTAGATACTTGACGCGAGTATTATGCACACGAAGGGTTAATCTTGTTTTACGAACGTAAGCACCGTTCAACAGACGTGACTAAAAACCCATATCCGTCGGAAAGCGCCTTATAAGGGAGCTCCGTTGGCCTGAGGGCTTTCTATGGACTGTCTGTGGACATTCCGAGACTCTGAATCAAGCTGCTTTCGTCCAGTTCCTATGACCGGTAAAGAACGTGGATCTGACACCGATTGCAAACGTATGAGACATCATCTCTGGCATCGTAAGCATAAAAAGAGAGCTGCTCGTCCATTCGAAGATTTGACGACCACGATTACAAAGAATCTGTTAAAAAGGAACATTACGCCTTTCTGTGTCGTGAGAGTCTCCGTCTATCGTAAAACGCTAGTTTCATTCTTCTCACGTGATGCGTCATATCAATCTTTCTTTGCAAACGTGGGATGTTTCACTTTCTCTGTCCAATATTAGCAAATGCGAACGCGGACGCTCTATATAGCATTTAGTTATTTTTTTTTTTAACAAATTCATATTCAATTATCGATACATTTTACTTTAGCAATGTTTTTAAGTAGCTAATTAACACATAAAGCTTTTTCTATTTCTCTTTCTATTTGAGATTTGATCGAGCGATTTGATGAATATTTTATATAAAAAAATCTTTCTTAAAATATGATGATACGATTTTTGTTTGTTCTAATCAAACAGCTGGGTAATTGGGTTACTTCGTTAAAAAATTGATAAAAATTTGCATTATATTTTTCCGTCTATTCGTCACGAATGCCGTCTGTGTCGCTAGTCTAGAAACGTTATTCTTTGGTATGTTAATGCGGGTTTAGATGTCAGTGAGCGATTTAATCCAGCGCATATCTATTAACAACGGCGACGAGTAGACAGATCCTCATAATTCGTTGTAATAATTTAATGTCAGAAGGGAGAATCTTCACGGTAGAACAAATCCACGTGCAGGATTCCGGCGATTTGCGTGTCCATATATGTCAGTTTCCCCCCTTCGGCCATTGTTCATCGCGGCTCAAAAGGCTGGACGGGTAGAAGAAATGCTAATTGTGAATATGAAAATCGCGGCAGGGGTGTCCACCGTATAAGCTCTTCTTTACGAGGCACGTCCTGCGTGAAAGGCTTGTCGCCTTTTTTCACGATCTCTTTTGAATTCTTGTAACGAAGGAATTATGACACTTGCTGTCCTTAACACTCGCGAGATTGCGTTGAGATTTCGAAGAAAATCGCGCTACTCGAAAATGAAATAGAACATGATAATTTTTCGACTCAACAGATTGACAAAATATCCGTCATAAGTATATTTTCAACTATTAAAAAAATCTTTTGCGAAATATTATTGAATAATGAAAATTTTTAACTATAAAAAATATTCTTTGCGCATTTAAAGCAAGAACCAGGAAAACATAAATTTTCATATTCAGACATCTATATGATTATGTTCAGGGAGATAGCTCTTAGCGCTATTTATATCATTCTATTCTAGTTTTATGTCTAATGAGCGATAAAGAATTACACAAATAGCATTAATAACATCTCCCCGAACATACCCTATATTGCTTTCCATCTTTATTTCATTTTTTTAAATTAAAGTTTATTTTGCAAAAATAAATATTTCATGTTTACGTAAATAGATTTATGTTTTTTTTTTCGTCTCTTCATAAATCGAGTCATAGGTATTGAAGTTGTCCAAATTCCGAATCAATACGTCTTGCTCGTTTCATTTAAAATCGTGACAGCAAATCTATTAAATCTTATTTATTGCGTTCCGTATGCAGATCTAAAACGATCCATCATTATAAATGATTTCGTCCATGACATTTTTTAACTCTTTGTCCGATGAATTCCGCGCGCGTCCTTGATCCTTCCTAGAACGCTAGACAACTCTTCTCGCGAATGCTACGAGAGAACGCGGATTGCGAAGAGTAGTAGAAAAATAAAACAATGGAATTGCACGGACAGACGAGACGCGAAATTGGCGTCATTGCGGCACTTAAAGGTACTCGTTACACTGTAATTAGCACCGAGCTTTACTATTACAAGATCCATTCGTGATATATCTGTGGAATAATTTGGGAGCAAGTCGTCTATGGTATACAAGCATTGAATGTATTGCAGTTTGATATTACAGCGTGACTTTATTCGTAAGTCGCTTGTTTATTTTTAATTGTGCGTTGTTTATCATCGAATTGGAATAATTCAAAGACAATTATGCAATTCGTACTCTTATAAGGTAAACACGTCACACGAACCAGCGTGATTTTTATCGTAATGAATGATTTGCGTTACGCATTGATTTTATGAAAAAAATTGCACGTATGCTTTGCATCAAAATAATCATTGTTTGCTTCTGAATTTATTAGAACGACTGAATACGTTTTATATTTGCAATTTAAAATTTAGAATCTACAATTTAGAAATTACAATTTAGAATTTTTGAGATTAAAATATTTTAGAATTAAAAAATTTTCATACATTTAAAAATGTGAAGGTGAAGACGATACTAGGATGTTCAAGACTCCTCTTTATCGTAAGACTTCAGAGTTAATTATCATAATGTGTTGTAATAACAACGTTGAGATTTACTTGCGAGATTCAACGAGCAACTCCAATCTTTATTTTCATTCGCATTCTCAGGAACGATTAATGCTTACGCAGATAACAAATATTTTTGCATTGTGTATTACAATACTATACGCAGTAGAATTTGCGGTGTGCCAGTCGCGCGTGAGTCATAGATATCCGATTCAAAACTGTGTTTATTTGAGTCGTCTTATCATAATATGCATAACTCGACATACTTGTCTGGTCGTACCCATTCATTTAAATGGATTAAATATTATAATTTGAGTAATAATTAAATAATTGGAGTACGACTCGATCGTTTTGCTAATTATACATTTTTTTTTTATTACATTTGTAACGGAAATGTGACAAATGCGACGAAACTGTGCGACGTTTGAACGACTATTACGTTTCGTCCCAAGAAAGCAAATGCCCTGCGTTGCCACTTGTCTGACTTCCTTCTCCGTGGCTAGCTGTTAACTGTTGGGAAAATTCCAGCTTACGCTATCTTGGTCACGGTAATTGTGGTAATTAAATTTGTGGTGGTTTCTTGTTCTGTGACTTCAATTCCACTCGCCTCTGATATTTGAGATCCGTGTATTTATGAGAGCATGGTAGATTTGTTAACTAATTAAGTAATTAAGTTTAGTTAACCTTGTATAAGTGACAATAACAAGAAAAATCTTACAAAATAATGAATTGAGGCTAACTCATGTTTTGCTATTGATTAGCAATATCATAAAATAATGAACCTGAACAGTATATTCCATTTGCATCACGTTTCTCTCTCGTTTCGTAGAATGCGCCGCAATTTAGCACATCTCACAGGTGTTAAATACAATAATTTTACGTATACTTTCATGCAAATTTGATTTTCAATTCGCCGTTAGTAATTGTAAGGTCGAAAGATCGACATTGCAAACTTTCTATGTCAGCCGTGAGGTATCTCTCGTACTCATTAATAATGTAACTTTCTCGTTTTGGTTGAATCGATGCACCTTGCACCTCACGCACCTGCTGAGAACTTATTGAGTAGGACAAGAGAAATTTCTCGAGGTAAACTAGCGTGACGCTATGATATTTTTTCTGAGATAGCTACATTTATTTAAGGTTTCGTAATATTTCCGCCACTTTACCATTTAAATAAGTACTTTGATTTCTCTCGAAGTATGATCGTTTTGTTTAAACAAAGAGAAATTGATTCACCGAACTAGAGAAACTCATTAACACTTTACTTGTTTCATTGACTATCTAAATTGAGAACTCATTTTATAAAAATTTAAACTGATCGTTTTGTTTGAACAAAGAGAAATTGATTCACCGAACTAGAGAAACTCATTAACACTTTACTTGTTTCATTGACTATCTAAATTGAGAACTCATTTTATAAAAATTTAAACTGATATATATATATATAAATTGTAAATTGCTTTTTTTGTTCAGTAAACCTTAACTCTATGTTGTATATTTTGTTTAAATATATTTCGATAATTTTTTTTTCTTCAAAATATAACAATATGAAATATATGAATATTTCACATATTTTCATACACTTATGAAAATATATATGATAGCCTTTTTGTTTCTTTCAACGAATTCATCGTTCAGCTCGAGAATTTTTTTATGAATGAATTTTTACAAACGCGTTCTTGTTTTATAGTACCCAAAAACATATTTGTCCTAATGCTCAGATTTAGTACATTACATAAACTAATACACGTTGTACATTCATTTCCTTTTTCTTAAACGAGATTCTTTCGGTATTCGGTCATTCGGGTTCTCAAAGTTCAAATGCTACTTAACATGAAATCCTTTATTTCGTTTGTATTCGTCCATACATTGATCTATTTAATTCAGTTTACCGAGTTCTTGTCGAGTGGCTTTCGAGCGATTAAAGACTCATCCAAGACCTAGCTTCTCTCGGGAGGCCTCATTAAAATACTTTCTTCAGTCGCGTCATATATTCTCGTGTTCACGATTACGACACGGACACTTCTCAACGAGTATTTAAAATAGATAAAGAGACGTGTTAACTAGAAAACTGAAAGTTTTTGAAGACATATTGTATTCTATCTGATGTTATCGTAAACGTGAAACATGCACGGAAGTCTCCACGGATAAAATATTTTCTCAATGATGTCAAAAGATATAAGTGCGATTAATTGATAAGGCCATAAAAAAATTTGTAATTTTCTTTGAAAATGATTAACTTTTGTTTCTACGTAATAATTTTTCATTGAATGAATCATATCTAATAGGTGATAAAGACAGATACATCTTCCATGACGAGGCAAGTGTTTTTTACGATGGACGCGTGGTGTGTAACAGTACTGCCGAGAAAACTGCACGCGGAAACTCTATTGACGTGAAACAATTCGATGGTAATGCGCCTCATCTCTCTCGCTAGCGCGATGCACGCTCCGTTAGGAGATGCAATATCATCGGGGCTCCATTCTTTCGTTATGGAGAAGATAGATACGATCTCTTTCTCTTCGGGGGTTCTCTCATAATTCAATTCCATGGAACTCCCACAGCTTTCGTGCGAAACTCAGCGGCGTCGTAATCGGGCCGCATTTTCTTTGATGTGCTTTATAATGCGTAATAGGAGCGTTATTGACGAGAGAGAGAGAGAGAGAGGAAATGAGGGGAGGGATGGATAAAGAGATCGATCAGCGGTGCTCGAATTGGGTATGCGGACCAATCGTATGCATTGAATTATGCATATTGAATAAGCGTGCAATAACTTTGTTCGCTTATGTTGAAATTGGAACTGAAACTCGCGTAAATGGTTGCGCTATGAGTTTGGATAAAAATCATTTTTTCTTTCTGCCGCAGTGATCGTATGAGGTCATCTTATAACTTTGTGTATTTTATTTGTCAATCTTCTCTCTAAAACATTATTTGTCAAGATATTATCACCGACGATAGAAAATATATAGCAAATTTGCAGTGACTTGATTTATGAATTAATAGCGATAATGCGATAATGCACTAAGCATATTTCTTTAAAAACGATAAAATACGTTATTATCTTTTGAATTTTATTCCTTTATCGTAACCAAATCTAGGTACCCACAAATATTATGTTTAATAATTATGATTAGTTGCATGATAAAAAAAGATTGAAAATATTTTAATGTCATATCATAAAGATTATTGTCGATTGCGTTCAAACTGAAACATGCCTTTTTGAATTATTTTTTATTCATATGGGGTATTTTAATTATTCAATATAATTACGATCGATCGATAAGCGTGCTACTTCTAGGCGATCAGTTGTAATTGTAAAGAGATAGAAATATGGCCGATGTGACGTTTTTAAATAGATTTCCTGTAATTAGCGGGTGATTTCTCAAAGGTAGTAATAATTATACTATGATTCTGGAAAGCAAACCATTCGGTATTTCATAAATAATTATCCACGAGTCATCGTTGATTATCAGGTTAATGTAGCGAAAACGAGGACTTAACAACATTGAACCTTGGCGTATCGCTTTTCTCTTCCTCGTGCACTTTATCCCAACGACGATGTCAAAGATCCTCGACTTCCTCCGAGAAAACGGGAGGTACAGCCTACAGGGAAAAGTGGATGAAAATAAGGTGGCCTAGTGACTCGCGAGAGAAATCTCGATGGCACCGTTATCTCCTATAAACGCGTTCACAATAATCTCTTTTGACAATGCACGATACACTTTCGTATCATTTATATTTTTATCTTATTTTGGAAAATTTTATAGAAAATGTTACTATATTGATTTTCTGAAAATTCTAAAATTATTGATATTTTATTTTAACATGTGACAATCAAAATTTAGTTCAATTATATATCCTTTTGATATCGCATATTAAACACCCTTTTTTATCTTTGAAATAGAAGTTGCGTTGAGAGTAAAAGGCGTGAAAGAGATTCTCCATCTAGTATCTCCATACACGAGCATTGCACCTTGCGTGTCGAGCGTGTCAATGCGAAATTGCCAACTCGCCTCGAGCTACGGTCGATCGTCGAGATAATTAACAATTATACATTGCGATCGTCCTTTCCTCGCTGACGAACGGTACGGTCAGTCGTGAGTGTTCAACTCTCTCGTAAAACGCGGTCTCAATTGATAAAAACCGCCATAATTGCCGGATAAATATCTCGAATCGATATCTTATTTTTTGTTTCTTCTTCTTCAACTCTACCGGCAATTAATCAGTGTCAACATATTTCGATTTATAAGTGTCCGCGGTACATATCCGAGATTATTACTTAATAATCTCATATACGGGTTTTTGATTAATAATATGACTGTCGAATGAATTTTGATTTTTTCTTATATTTAAACATAGGAATCTTTTGATCATTTTGCAGCCGGGTGGATGCGATGGTTTTCAAATTTATAGTCGCAATCTGACAGTTGGTAGGTCAATTAATTAACATTGTGTGATTGATTAATGATATTGCATAAAAAGTATTTCTTTTTATTTATTAATCAATCTTGATTATAACCATTATTTTTGAAAATTTTGTTATTAAATTTAAAGATAAAATACAGGAAGTATATGATGAAAGAATATCTTGAGGATTGATACGAAGAGCGAAGTACGTTTGCGGTAACAAGCCGCGAACTCGATGAAAGACTGATATCTCTCGTTGTTTCATTAATCGCGACATGAGGCATTGTTTCCTTACTAGGAAACGTAAAACTAGCGGTTCATGTTGCTCCCTCTCTCTGGACAATGCGATTTTAATCTGCTTATTAATACGTATCTCGCACGATGTGTTATGAGAATCAACGCACATGTACTCGCAAAAGGTGGCAGCACGCTGCGTTCACCGATTCATTCATTTTCAATATTTAATTATCCTCTTCCACGCGTAATGAGCTGGGGATACTTTCGTGCACAGTTATTGAATAAATCTTTTGGATTATACGGCTCACATTGCTGCAGCGGAACGAAGGTCGCCAACCTTGAAGGGCACTTGTAATTTACGTTCGCCTTTTACTTTTAAATAAGCGATCATCGCGATCATAAAGTATGAACGCATATATTCATGATAGGTAGATTTGCATTCTATAATTATAATAGAAAATGTATAATGTAAACTTGAGTGTTTCACATGTAATCCACTCATCAATGTGAAAATTACGACTTTAACAGAACGTTGCTAATACTATACGTAACGTTCTCATATAGTGCCGTGATACAGTTTTACAGCTTTACAGCAGAGTGCTCATATTAAATCCAGTTCATACGAGGAAATCTCTCTCGATACGCTATCGCGCCGCTAACAACGCCACTATGAAATAAATAGCATTGCGAATACCTAACTCATACCGCTACTTAAACGTTAATAACATGATGTCGGTGCCCGAGCAGGAATTCCGGATGAATCCAGGCGCGCCTCTCGATGCGATTTTAGAGCGAGTGTTTTATTGGCCATTAGTTTGATTTGCGGTAAGTGCCTCGTTACGCAATGGATGCCATCGATTTCTGCCCGCCACGCGAGCGGATGAACAAGTGTGTGTAGGGCGAAAGCCGCGAGCGAGCGAATGAGCCTGTGCCGATAAAGACGATCGATATCTCGATCCCCGCGCGGTTGCTTAAGAGTGGTATTAGCGTCGATCTTGTACTTCCCTTCTCCCCCTTGTTTCTACCAATATGAAATCAAGATCTTCGATCAATGACACATTTAATTTCGCAGACTCTAATCAACGATGCGCAAAACACATCTGACGTGTTTACTACCGTTGAATCCCACGATCTATTCTGTTAATAGAAATTCATACAATTATTATATATTCTTAATTATCATTAATCATTGTTTATTTTAATGCTTTTATTTTAATGTTTTGAAAAAATTTCAAAACATTAAAATATTTAAAGATTTTTCGCTCTTGGAATTGTTGTTGATTGAGCAAACTATACACTTTCCCTTTTTCATCAATTTTTTGATGACATCGGAATGTATAATTGCGAGATAGGATGATTTGTTCTCGCGCGGAAAATTAGACACGCTTTCTGTCGTAGGATGCCGATCGTGCAAGCTAAAGTGCCTCCGCTTCTTTCTCGCTGCCTGTCGGATAAGTACACTCATTTGAGGCACACCCTGCGTCATATTATAAGCGTGTCGTTCCAAGTGTATGTCGAAATTGTCCGAGGATGATTCCTCGCCATTGTTTGCAAACACCTACGAGATATACCGCGAGAGTTACTCTTACCCCCCACGGTCCTCTCTCCGCCGCATTGCGGTAAGAACGCGCGTGTCTTGGATACCGTCGATCTTCGTTTGGTAAGTTGGATTACTTGTTAGCATGTCATGAAATCGCGGTGCTGTGACGATAATCGAATATATTCCTAACACGCTCTAGACAGAAGCGACTATTTGACGAATGGACGTTATGTTACACGCTAGGATTGTGAAATTTACATGTAGCATTTTTTATTTTAATACTTAAAAAGTTTATAAGTGTTTCATTACATTTATATTTGTAAAGAAAGCTTTTTCTGATTTTTGATGAAATATTTTCTGATTAAATATTTAAAGACTTGAAAATTTATATTGTGTCTATTGGAAAGCTTCGTCGCTTCTTTTAAAATTTTGCTAATTCTTAAAGATCCATCTACAATAAGGTTGCTTATATTTTCGCGTTTAAAAAAAAATACAGGTATCATCGTATAATATTTTTTTTTATTTGCGTGATGCAGCGCCATGATGATCGTTATCTCGCGATCGAAATCGGACGTGCGCCTATTTTACGAAGCGATTGGTAGATTCTGAGAGGAACGTAACCCGCCGATAATAATAACCGTTATCGCTTTTATTGCATCGGACGCGCGCCCATATCCTTCGCGCGTCCAATAATCCGTTTTGTACGTGGGACGCGCGCGTGCATTCGCACGTGTCGAATATTGCATAGCGCGGTGATGCACCCACCCGCTGATTCCTCGCGAGCCGCCGATCGATGATCCATCGATTGCGCGAACGATGCGCTGCGGGTAGCTCCGGCGCAATATCGCCGCCAGATATATCTCCGACATGTCTCTCGCGGCCAGTATCCGCGTATTCGCGATCGCGTTCCTCGTGCTTGTACTTACACGACTCGCGCATAATGCAAAATTCGCTTCGTGCCTTCTACGAGGCGCCCCCCAGAAATTGCTTGCATCTTCTTTTATTTATAAGCCGACTTGGAGAAAATTTTCTTTAATATTAACACACAACATTTTTAATGTATAAAATAATATAAAATATTTTATAAATTGTGTGTGGAAATCTAAAAATTTTTACAAATGGTTTTTTTAGATTTACAATATTGTATTTCTTATTTAGTTGCATGCAATATAATTTCGATCACGAGAAAGAAATAAAGTATTATAAATCTAAAGAAAAATCGTTTGTAAGAATCTTGCAAAAATGCTTATTAAATACTTATCTGTTTTTAAAATATTTTGGTGCATTAAAAACCTATTCCGAAACATAATTCCGTCAATGTACTGTTAAGCGAAAGTGAAATTATTTACGAATATATATTTTACGTTCTATTTCTATTCGTAATCGAGCTTATAGGTTGTATCATTGTACAGTTGTATTTCAGCGTGTTCAAGAAACGCCATAATTCATTTTAATACCCGATTAATTCCGTCCTTTTGCTACTGAATGGCTTTTCAAGCACTCACCTCACATTAACATTTGTATGCATGAATTAACTATAAATAAATCTACGAGAGAATTTTTCGCTCTTCCTCAACGTTCCTCGAATTTTTGTTTTGATTGAATTTTTGGCTGACAGGTGCGAAGATTGCGAAGTGGAACGATACAAAAACCAAATCAACAAAATCCTACATCACGAGAGGAGCGAGAAAGCGAGGTCGTTTCTTAAATCCATTACTTATACATTCGTGTAGCCGGGTCTTGCTCGCAGTCCTCTCTCTACCCCATAATCTACCGTCGCACAATGTCGTCTGATTATGGCTGCGCCGATATGCTGTTGATTCGACCGGGTCACAAACCTACGTGCGTATTCAAATATTAAGCCGGACTGATGCGCACGTGCATGCACTCATTGCACGATACGTTTGGAACGTAGAAATGCATACGAGATCTTGTGGAAAAAACGCGCGACGATTATTAATCGCATCTAAAATACGGTAATACCCCACTTGCTTTAGAGAACGTGAGATAAGTAGGAAATAAATTTTGTAGCATTAACATTATTGTAATAACTTTGTAACTCGTACATTAGACTCAAGTAATGGTGCAGCAATTGTTTCAAATTCAAACATTGGAAGTGGATGAAAGACATTTTGTAGAATTTTTAAAAAAAGTTCAATTACTTTTCATAAATTAATTTTTTATAATTTATATGTTATTAATTATATGTTATTAATTTATGTTATTAATTATTATAGTTTGTGTGAATTTTTTTATGTGTCTGAATATACGAGACCTTAAACGGAATGTAGGTAGGTGGTTAGAAATATACTATTATTGAATATTAAAGCGCGTGAGTGATACGAGAGAAGAATCGAAAGTAAAGTTCTAGTCTGCTCTTTCAAGAACATGGATATTTGTCATTCATTGTGTATCATTCTATAAAGATATAATGCGACAAGCATGCGTTGCGAGTGAAATATGTTAGTTTGTATTTTACTCGCAGAGTGTTTACAGTAACATACTCTATTACACGTTCATAATAATACATATATTACTAATAAACGAAAGATATAAAACTTTAAAAGAAAATGCAAGGATGTTGCTGTTTTCCGTTTTATATTTTGCTCATATTCAATTTATAAAGATTCAAATTTAATCTTGTAAATTAGTGTTCTTTATAAAAGCAATAAATACAGGATGCATTTCTGCTTTGACTTACTTTCAATTTTATTTATCAATCTCTCTCTCTCTCTCTCTCTCTCTCTCTCTCTCTCTCTTATTTATTAAAAGATAATGAAGCACACAAGATGTTCACTAAGTCAGAATAGCATTGTCTCGAGAATGATCGGCACAACTTGAAATTAATTTAATCAACACCGCGATGATACCGAAAGGGCGAGATGGAGAACGAGGCGTGTAGGTTCCTCGCGCACGTGCAATCGTGGGGCATGTCGCATTAGAGAAATCCCGTGCGACTTGAATCCGTGCGTTGAATTTGCATGACAATGCCGAATCAACTCGGGCAGATCGCATTGAGCGAAAGAGAAGGGATTTGTAGTAAGAGAGGAGAAAGAGAAAGAGAGAATCAGACACTGAGAACGAGAGGGGGTTGGTGGTAAGATGATATCCATCGGGATATTTTGAGAAAAAGTCTGAGGCGCGAAAGATGCGTATACTCGTATGTATATACGTTTAAATATGTTCGATACCGATGTTTATGTGAATAACGCTCGAGAGGGTTGCTTTCTATTTCAGCAACCTTCCTCCTCGTTTCACAACGCAACCGTGATGAATCTTATATGCACGAACGCCGCACGTTTCTACTTTTCTCTTTCCATATTCTGGTCTCGGTATGCTTTTTCATTCAGAACATGATTTATACTCCTTTTCAAGAAATCCAGAGGAGAGACTCATGACCCTTATTCAACTCTCTCATCATTTGAACGAATACAAAAATCATCGCGGAGGGAAGAACACAACCAGTAAAGTTTGGGAAAGCTTCTTCATTACTTTATCGACTGTCTTCATAAAGTACTAATTTCGATTTTTGTAGAGAATATTATTGCTATGAAGTCTGTGTGTGTGAATTTCGGGCTTCTACCTATTTTTGATAATTGATTTATACAGATTATTGCGATTATCCATCAGAGAACATTTATTACGATTTTTTAAAATTCTTTTATAGTATTGAAAATAAAACGATGCTGTGTGTCAAAAAATGATCCCTCATAAGAGAGTATTTAATTAGAGACAACTTATAATTAAACTCTAAATTTTTTTAAAGTTATCAATCCTTCTTGTCGGAAAAGCGGATCTTTGTTATCGGCTCCGCGTTGCCATAAACGGTGCACTTTCGTAAGATCAAAACTGGAAGAACAAGCAATCGTGTATCAGCGATCGGTGTCACTCCATGATATCGATCGAATTGGCCTTGTTTTTTCATCGTGTAACATGACATGAAACTCGATGCGTGACCCATTAAACGTTCTTACGAAGTTAACACAACATTGTATTAATATGAAAAAGATATATACAGTTTCAGTAGCACTTTTTATAGTTCTACAGTTCTACACAAAAATAAAAAAAAGTTCCGCACCTTATAATAAAAAATAAAATTATTTCATTTTCGGTTTTTTTTTTGTATAAAAAATTGCGGAATTTCTTTTTCTGTAAAAGTGTAGAAATATATAAGTCTATGAAAAGTGCTATCGGAACTGTGGTTGTTTTCTTTATATCAATAGAATGATATGCTAACTTCACATACGTTTCTTAATCGGCCCTGCTGATCGGCGCGATGGCTCGAAAACGCCTTGTTCATGGACGAGAATTTCATGGCGTTACTGCCTTTGCGCAATTCCGACTTTACTAGTTCATGTTTCCTTCCCCCTCCCCCTCCTCCCTCTCAGGCACCAACATGTGCACCTGTGCAAGCTTGTATTTGCTTTTCTCACAGTAATCAGTGAACTTCCCAGCAAAAGCAAGCCTCTCTGCTCACCTTACATATGAAGGGAACGAAAAACACAAACGTATGAGTTTCGTATAAGTTACAATAGTTCTACTAATACACAGTCGATAGAATGAGAACACCGCATGTAGACGTAATCCAAAAAGAAATTTTTATTCAATTTTTTATATAAAGATGTAAAGAATGCGAGTTATTTACTTTGTCTGTATTACATTTATACATATTTATGTTTTTCATTGCTATCGCGAGACGAGAGACCCGCACCAGCTGTCATCTCTGTAGACAAGGTATGTCTTAACGGGGATCCGAGAGGCGTTAAAAATGGGAGTCAATTGTATGAAGAATATCACACGAATATAAATTTCAAGCTACGCGTGTACCTTGCAGTATGCATCTGTTTTATAGGATCCCCTCTTTCTCCCTGTCAAGAAAGAGACAAGCAAGCGTTCAACAAGAGCCACTATCGCAGTTTCTCATTTTTTTTATTAAGATGTTACGCTTATTGTTCGTGTATCATATTTTTTATTGGAAACTATAAACGTCCGTTGATTCTCGCTCGAAAGCGAAAACGGCGCGTTTACGCTGACGTAAGTCCGTTACGAAACGGAATTACCTGTCGCACGTAGTTTGTAACGCATTATCACGTTGGGTTTGTGCTGAACATGACATTTTTATATCGAGCTATTTATATGTTCGAGCAACATTCGATTTTTAGAAATTACCGCGAATTTAGTATAAATTATAAAATCTGAGGACTATTTTGGATTATTGAAAAAATTAATCTTAAAGATTCTTATCGTTATGTAATGATACAATTCTTTGTTAAAATTTTGTTACATGATCTTTATTAAGAATAATATTATATAGGAAGAAGAAAGAATTTACTAGCGTTAAAATATTAAAAATAAAAATCTTTTTTTAGCAAAATATACATGTATTTTGTTATGTAAACGAAAAAATTTATAGCAAATTATACAAAAATAATACAAAAAGTCAGCGTTGGGGAAATTGATTTTTGTCCACAATGACTTGGATGAAGCTCAATCTGTTTGATCTTTTAGAGCACTTTCGATTTCGCATGCAAGGCAGTACGTGTCTTCCTCGGCAGAGCATGATTCCTCGAAATTTACGAACCGGAACGGGCAAGGAGATTATTTCGTTGCTAGTAGCACATACATACATACATACATACATACATACATACATACATACATACATACATACATACATACATACATACATACATACATACATACATACATATATAGAGATTCCAACAAAAGAGAAGCAAAGGTGAGGGACCAGGAAAGAGAGAGGGAGAGAGAGAGAGAGAGAGAGAGAGAGAGAGAGAGAGAGAGAGAGAGAGAGAGAGAACAAGCGGGGAGGAGGGGACCGGAAGGAGGTATCCAACAGGATATGCGCGTACGTCCTTTCGGCATTGTGTATACACCGGAACTATGGGAAAACTTCCACACTTGGAAATACTGAACACGACGCAAGTCCGCTCTCTCGATTCTCATATATATAGCGCCGTTTTATGAATATTTCATTCGCACCAATTGCGCGGGAATTTGAGAAAATTGCGCGAATACGTGTTTTTCTTTTCAATTCTCCAAGCTGCGGATGCTGATTAATTAGTCCACTGGAGCGACGAGAAAATTCCAGCGTGGAAACTTGCGCCGTCTACGTCAATTAGTAGAAAATTATATGGTTACGCTTCTGTTGGCAACTATAACTTTCCGCAATTTTCAAATAAAAATGTATCACAAACTGGCACTATCATTATTGTCCTACGAATAATCGCTGTATTTGCGAATATCACCTTATCATAATGATTTGAAAGCTCGTTGCTTTTATGACGTATTTCAACAATTCCCGCGAAAATTGTACTTTAGCTCGTAGTAATTAAGTGCATTGACAGCCTAATAAAACGAGAGATTGATGAGATATCCATTGGCGAGCTACTTTCACTTGCCGCGATACATTTCAATGTTCGCACCGACACGGTCGAAAAGGTCGAAAAGGCGCCTATTGTGCGGGAATTACAATGGAGAATTATTGGTAACTTTCGTGCGAAACGATTTTGCATAGTACATGATTCGGTTGAATTTTAACCTTTTACCGTCATATATGTTTGATTGGTATTCTAACTCATGAATCTCGAATATTTTATGACGTGTTATGATTATTATTTTAGTAAAAAGGTAGCGCTAAATCTTTTTCATACACATAAATAAAAAACTTCTTTTATTGATGAACCAAAATAAGATGGTACATATTTCCAAGATATATATTCTTATAATTCTATTAATTTAATATTATGTTACATAATATTTTTTAGCATAGCACGAATCACTTCAAAATTCTTTATTTTAAAATATATCTTCTTACACTCAAAAAATTTTTAATTAAACGTAAGAAATATTTGTTTCGTAAGAGGCTGATTGATTTATCGTGACCAACCTCTACACATTGGATTAATTCACGAAATCTCGTAATTTGCGTGCCTAGATTTATTTAATCGGGCGTTTCATCCAGCCTGCACTAACGAGCTCATGTTTAAAACATTTCACTATTAACGCGAATCATTTGACCAACGACCTTTGAATAAAGGTGATAACTCTCCTGCTGACTCAACAGCATTCGAGATGCTACGACTCTCCAATCCGTTATGAGAAACGGCGAGGGGAACGAATAAAAAAAGAAGAGAGAAGAGCGACCGCTGGTACTGAGCTGGAAATCGCAGCGATTTCTTAACTCCAAAAGAGTCAAGCGCTCCGGTTAGATACGTGATCGATGTACGTACGCGACATTTATCGATTTCTACGCGAGATCGCGTGGAAAGGACGTGCGTCGATCGATCGAAACTTCGTTGTTCACGAGCGAGTGAGCACACGTCCAGTAAGGTGCGCACGAACTCACCGTAAATGAAAAAAGGGGAAAGATTTGCGACCGCGACGTGACGCGACGAGTCCCAGTCGACGATCCTTTCTGCTCGAGTTTCTGTTTGCACGACGTACGTATGTATACGTGTCTCGTACATACTCGGTACTTAGCCCTTTCGCTCTGGGTGTCCCCAATCGTGAGCACACTTTTTCTTCATTTGCAAATACGCAAACAAAGTTTTAGAAACGCTGGGAGTACCGTTGTTTCGATTCGTGTGGACGCGTTCTGAGTTATGATTTGAATCATCTAGTATTATTGGTGATTTTTAAAGGAGAAATAAAAAGAGGATAAATCATGAGAGGCGATTTATCAATGACAAAATTGCTGGTGAATTCTCTTGATTTTTACTAAATTAATTTCATACAAAAACTGTATATTTTTTATTTGTAAATTCGGCTGTCCATGCAAGATTTCAATATCGTAAAACACGTCTTGTATTCAATATTTTCCATTCATGATTCGGTCGTATTTCAAGGAAACTGCCTTGAAATCACTATCGTGCATATACGGGAATCGCGTCAAGTCCGACGATGAGCGGGAGAGCCCGCGTACTGGTAACGAGCGGCGAGCCAACAAGAGAACTCTCGACCGAAGAAATATTTGGAGGCTCGCGTCAGAGAGTACCGTTAGCTTAGGGCGCCCGCCGATCGGCGATTTTTCGCGGATTTCGTTTCTTCGGCGACCGCACCGTCGAGTCGCAAATTTCGCGCCCAGGTCACGACTGACCGGCCAACAAGCAGATGCCCATCTGCGTTTTCTTGTCAACCGAAAGGAGTCCGCTCACATAACTGCTTCTTTCTCGTTAATTAGTCTCTCGCCGCTTGCTTACCCTCGCGTTCTATTACCAACGTGAGCGGACGGCCAATTATTTTGTCATCGTCAATCAATCGAACCTCGAATCGTCTGGCGCCCGATAATCAGGAAAGCGAATGGTTATCGGTCATCGACCTTCCGAAATCTTGCGATACGAGGGAAACGTGTCATTAAGATAAAACGACTTTTTTACACATTAATTACTCTGTTTTATATATGTTTAAACAATGCAACATAAGTACTCGGAAAGAACGACTTTGTTAAAGTATCTAAAAATTTAGCTCGATATAGATCTGAAAATAATTTTTTGCTGGACTATCAGAATAATTATGTAGAACGCTTGATAATATACAGGGTGTTTCCAAATTAAATGGCAAAACTTCGGGAGCGTGTAGAGGAGTAAAAAACTAAGAAAAAAAGTCCTATAGACATATGCTCCTTTTTGCTTTGTTTCGCAGGAAATCACGAAAAAAGAAAAAAATATATTTAATTTATTATTTTAATTATTTTATTTATAAACTTTTTAATGAAGATTTTGTTCGAAATGTGCACCTCTTGCAGCAATACAAGCATTGCATCTGTCAAACACGGCTCTTGTAGCAGCCAGGCACTGTTCTTGCGATATTCTGTTCGCTGCAGCTACGATACGATTTCTCAAATGTTGCTCTGATTGAATAGGCGAAGAATAAACTTCTTGCTTCAGAGTACCCCATGCATAGAAATCTAATGGCGTTAAGTCGGGCGAACGAGTTGCCCAATGTACTGCTCCTCCACGTCCAATCCATCGTTGTGGGAATTTTCTATCTAACCAGGTTCTAGCGACTCTGCTGTAATGAGCAGGGCATCCATCTAATTGAAACCACATTTCAGTACGTTGTTGTAATGGGATGTTTTCTAAATAGTCAGAAAATTCATTCTCCAAGAAATTTAGAAAACGGTCCCCATTTAATCTTGCAGGTAAAAAAAACATTTTTTTTCGATTTCTCTGAAACGGAGCAAAAACGAGCATATGTCTATAGGACTTTTTTTCTTAGTTTTTTACTCCTCTACACGCTCCCGAAGTTTTGCGATTTAATTTGGAAACACCCTGTATTGCGAAAAGTTTTAACATTCTAGCAACTAGTTTGAGCGTCCTACATAATTATTTTGATAATTGAAACAAAAATATTTTTACATCTATATTTAGCTACTTTTTTAGATATTTTAACAAAATCGTTCTTTCTGTGTATATGACATGAATATATATACATGTATACATTCATATATAATTTATATATGTATACCAAATTACTATAGCGTTTCTACATTCTCACGAAAGTATAGCGTAAGCGCCACATGCGGAAGTAAACTTATTTATTTTAGTTCGTAGCGTTCTAACTGAACTGAATTAACATAATCCTGTATAATGATACAGAATTGAAACGTATACGCGGAAGACGGTATTTGTATGAAGCATTACAGTAGAGATGAAGAATCTTTTTTTTTTTTACAAAAATATATCGAACAAGAAGAAATGAGATTATACGCGCGCGCGTGATCTCAGCGGTGTTTTTCTGCGGTTTCCGCTCCAGATACAGGCAACCAGGCCGTATAACTCGCCTGTATCGATTATGGCAGGACGGGCTTTTGCACTCATGCCTCTCGTTATGTGCATGCTCTCTCGCGGCTACCCACCTTTACGATCATACGTACGAGCTTCATGCCAACGGTAGTCCTATTTTCATTATCAACGTTCGACCTGAAGAGAAACGGTTTCTGAAAAACCGGCGTGGTCTTAGGATTTCAATAAAATTCTTAAAAGTATTTATTTGCAATATAGAATTAAATCGATAGGTAGATATCTTGTTAATATATAACAGAAAAAGAAATTATCCGGTATTATTATCCAGGGTATATCAATTGAAGAAGATTAAAGATGAAATTTATTAACCATTGAGAAATATACTCTATTAAATTAATAATGTATTAATTAAGTTATAAAATAATTTGTTTTGTAATTGTATAAAACTTCGAAGGATAATATTTTATATAAAAATTCTGAGATAAATACACACTAATTGGTTTAATTGATTGCATAAATGAAATATGTTATGTGTTATAATTTATTTAAAAGAATGAAAATTTTTCCTTCTATTTTTAGAAAATTATCCCGCGCGTTGTCTTAATCACTGCTTATATTAAAATTTGTTTTTCTCTGCACATATCCGTTATCTCATATCCAAATAAATGCAAGCTACTTTTGCGATTTATTTAATTATTTATCTGGTTATTATATGTGTTTGGAGGAATGCAAATCATGCACGCTTGCGGCATTTCTCGAAATTATCAGAGGAAGACTGGCTTGAGATATTTTCGAAGAAGTCGCGTTAATTTCCGGAGCGACGGTGAGCATCGCGAATTTCAAGGACTCTCGTATTACGGACGTAATAATCTGCAAAAAAGCCTGGAAAGCCTTGCTAGCATCTCTCTCTCTCTCTCTCTCTCTCTCTCTCTCTCTCTCTCTCTCTCTTTTTCTTTTTCGCAACGCGACGCGTCGCGGTAACGCGAGATTCCATGGAAATCTTGATACACTTACGTTCACGTGTAAAACGTATTTCGATGGGTATTATTTACATAATGCACGCGGTTACATGCCGCGAATCTTATGCATACATCGCTCGAGTCATGTATATCACGTGTTCCTTTCGCGTAAGAAAAAGATCCGAATTTGCAGATATTCGCTAATGAGTTGCGAAATAATAGCATTGATTCTTGTTGCAAGCTGAAGTTTGTTCTATCAGACAATTAAAAATCTTATTGGAAATTGGTATGATAGTCACACACCGATAATATTTAATGTAAAAATATGATATTACTTTAATTGAGAAACTGGGTGTCTATACGCTCTCTTTTTGCATAGATTTTATATCTATATTTGTATTGTTATTATATATATGTATATATATATATTATATATAGATTGGTATAATATATTTCTTATTTATTTTACAATTATTATTTAATATTATCATTAACTTTTGTTTATAGCACTTATAAAATCTCGAAAAACAATTTGCATTGTTAATTACAAAATTTTCAAATTTAACACATATTATTCTCTTTCTTTAGTAATCTAGCGGATCATTGTGAACATGGAATTTTTTTTAAACCCGCAGCTATATCTTCTTTCTTTATATTTTCTCTATATTTTATTCTTTCTTTGTATTTTCTTTCTTATATTTTCTTTCTTTTCTCTCGCGAGAAATATAATTATATTTATTCCTGATTTTCCGGATGCGCGACCTTTCCGCTCACACGCACTTCCGCTCACAGCATACTGCTCGTTCTTGCTCTCGCACTCGCGGAACCACCCCTTCCCACACAATCGACATACATCCCCACATAGTAAAAGGCATACACCTGTTGCGCTTCTGACAGTAGCGCGCGCATTCCCTCGCCTTCTTTCTTTCCTTTTCTCCTTCCGTCTGCACACTTGCGTTTGCGATATTTGATGCACTCTGAAACACGCATTGCGTGCGCGCTTAATTAGTATTTTTATTACCTCGCGCTATGATACTTCTCATTACAATTGCTGTCAGAATTAATTTCTTTAATGTATAAATAAAATACTGACTATTTTTTCAAAATGTAATTGTATACCTCGCATTTTGAGAAAAAACCGGAAACTAATTTACTTACAAATTAATGAATCAAAATATTCATGATAATATATGCAATAAATTCAAAAACTCTTATATTTACTGTAGCTTATTAATGATTATAAATGCTAAAATTTAGCAAAATTAAAATAAAATTTTAGCAAAATTATTGCAATAAATAAATTAAATTTGAAATATCCGACTACATCTTTCTATGCAACCATAAAGTGAGATAGATAATTTCCAATAGAGATAAAACAACAAATCAGTTGAGAGTTAAATAATACTATACATCAGGAACGTAATTGTTGTCGATGATATCGGATCGTTGCGACGTACTTTAATATTAAACACGAATTATTTCGTGTTCCTACCATCTCTCGTGGAAGCGTGACTAATGCGCTGGCTTCGTCATGAAGAATATCTTGACTCATGAATAAAGACCTTCTACTTCCGGTGTATTAAATGCCTCGCGGTGCAAAATAAGTAACAAAGGGTGAATGACAGACGGACGGACGGTCGCAAGCGAAACGAGACGCGGGGAGAGAGTAAGATTACGCATAGTAAGGCTACACGCAATGTAGTAATTTATATCCAGTGTTACGCAGAGAGAGAGAGAGAGAGAGAGAGAGAGAGAGAGAGAATCCACATTTATATTCTTTTTCGATTCATAGTCTGCGTTAATGCGATGCGTAATTGTTTCTCGAAATACATGCAGAATGCCATTCATGATCTTCAGAATTATTTTGGCATGCAAAACCGAACAAAAATGAAAATTCTTAAAAATCCATTGTCAGTCTTGTAATGTTTTGTAGAAATGGATTATTATAATGGGAAGTTTACTTGAGATATCCTGAAATAGATATTCTGAGAATGTAACATAATATACGAGAATTCCTTATTCTACACCGTAAAAAGTTTTAACACAATTTGCATTTTTATTGATGAATAATAACGAGTCATTTCTCACAATAATGTAGAATGTATTATGCTATTTGAATTAAAATTTATTAATATACTGATAATTAAAGTTTCTCGAAGGTAAGCGGCATTCATTAAATAATCAAATTTTAACTGTTTTGGTGCTAAAATATTGGTAAATATTCACAATCAAGAATCTATTTAATCTAGACTAATAAGATTGAGATTCAGATGATTACATAGTTAAATGTAAGACACGAATATGGGCTATAAAAATCGCTGTATTTGCATAAAACGTCTGTATTTCTCTGTTGCATTAGTCTTTACATACTCTCGACCGTATCTTTTTCTCTCTCTCCCTTTCTCTCTTCCTTTCTTTTTCTCTCTTTCCTTTCTCGTTTCTTCGAATCTGCGACACCGTTATATGCTATGTGATCCCATCCCGCCCAGCTGTCCGACTGTTTCGCAGGTGCGCGACACGCACGCGCGATTGTGGCACAGATCGCTAACATTATGATCAATAGTTAATAATAGTCTCATGAATCCTCCCATTGAATGTTGATAGAATTGATCTCCAGTGGAAATTAAACTGCAACAAAAAAAATTTTATGAAGAAAATCGGAAATGCATTAAGATTTTAATACCTACATTAAAATTTTGATAAAAGAAGCTATAACTTTAGTCATCTTTAATTTTTGTATCATTATGTAATATATTCTGGAGCTTGCAATTAATACGTTCGTTTAAAGAAATCTTTCTCTTATTATATTGAATCTACATGCCTTTTCTATGTTGGACATATAAGTAGATTAGTTTCTAATGATGTTTTTCTGAATATGCAATCATCATCTCAAGATGATTTTTTTAATTTATGTTACTATTTGTATTTTGAACCAACTTAATTACAGAAAAAATCAATTTTTAAATATTAGACCTTAATAGTAATATAAATCAAATAAATATAGAAATTATTTATAAATAGAGATAGACAAAGATTAATTTTTATTCGTTTTTGAATTAGCTGTGTATTAATTTTTATATCTCGGGATCCAGACATTATATATACGTGCGCAATCCTGATTCTATTTTTTTCCTCTTCATTTTTTGTCACCTACGCACGCACACAATATATCAAACACGAAATCGATGGACGACTGATCAAGAGGCGTTCAGGGCATAGCCAAGGCGTTCCTCGACAACCGAGTTTCTCATTGTGACAGACCGGAAAGAACTCGTATATGGTGGACAAGACAAATCCGTTCTATCGAGAAATTGAATATTGAAATATATAGAGGACAGAACATTACGCGCGCGCATCTAAATTACGATTTATTACTCAATTACACGTTACGCAATACTTATGAGGTGCAACTTCCGTTATATTATATATTTCACTCGGTCGCGACGTTGATAATTATTAATTGAGATCGCTCCACCTACGACATATCCTATATTTTATAGATCTAGGATGTTACGCAAGAACTTCTCTTCGTATAGGATTTATACGTGTATGAAGTTTCCTCTTTACGAAAAAAAGAAAATACGTAAAATATTTCTTACGAAAGAATACAAAAAGATATTTCTGATTTCTTTTTATTAATTGAGTTTATATGATATAACGATATAACTAATTGCTATCTCACGCAACTAGTTAAATGATTACAGCGAATTCCTAAAGAGCCGATATGTTTCTCACAGCAACGCGACTTAATGGAGTCGATCGAATGTGAACGTTTAATCACATCTCTGCCCGGTAGCAGTCGCCGAATGGAAACGCAACTGGATTTTTACCCTGCGTAGCGATATATTTCGCAAATCCACTTATCCCGAACTTATCAGATGCTGAATACCCGTCCTAGGTGCCTATATGTAAATCGATCCGTCATCGATCTCTCGCGCGAGCAAGCCGAGAGCGCTCCGTGAGAGCTACACTGCCGCAGCCGGTTGCCTCATAGAGACAACATGCACACATGATCTACCTACGCGCCCTATAGTGGAGGATTTATGGGTACAACAACATGGGCTAAGAGGGCGAACAGAAAGGAGCGAGTAAGGCCAGAGAGAAAGAGAGAGGCGCAAGCTCTCAACGTAACTAACTGTGACGTGCGAATAGCTTACGATTGTGGCTCTTTATGAAACCCGCGTGACTTTCCGGTCCTCGCCGCTCGTCGCGGAGATCGCTGAAAGATCGATGAATCGCAATTACAACGCTACAAATTATCCTCCGCGTCGTTCTATTGCGATCGCGCGCAGAATATACGTTCCTGCCCCTATCACGAGCGAGCGGACTCGGAACTCGAAGACACTGGTTTCCGAGTCCGCTCTCCTCTCCTCTCCTCTCCTCCCCCCCCCTCTCTCTCTCTCTCTCTCTCTGCCCTCTTCAGGATTGTCGAACAGAACGAGCCAGTACTACACGTCCTATCCTCGACATCAGATCACGATAAATCCCTTCTGCCACCCTACACTTCACAATGTCTCGTTCTCGCTCTCTCGCTTCCTCCGTCTATTTCCAGTTTTCTCGCGCTATATCCGTCCTCGCGCCATTCAGGATAAGACTTTTTCTTCGCCTGTCCTGCCCGCCGGTTCTCTGAATGACCATGCCTCTCCTTTGGTCGAGTGCACCGGACTCTTCTGTATATAGCGGGGTGTAGCGAGGCGAACAACGCAACGCACACGTAGGCACGTAGAATCGCGATCCATGCGGCAAAAGCGAGGCGCTGCAGTTTGGGGGTATGTGTGTGTGCGTATACAAGTTTGCGCATATGTGGAGAAACCTCAGCTCGGTAACCTTGGCTCTCGTCGAGCCTTCCACTGTCGTCGAACCTCCTCACCTGGTCCCACGACCTACACCCATTGCCGATCTTGCCATCCGTGACTGAATTGTGACAACCTGAGCGAGCGACGAAGAGACGACGCAAGTCGTTTACCCTCGTTTTCTTTCAAGACTCAAAGTCAAATCGAGTGATCTGCTAATATTACAGGGTTATCACAGACTTGGAAAAACGTTTAAAATCTTTCATTGATAGGAGTAAAACAATAAAAAAATTAATTATTTAATTCTAAATATTTGATATCTCGATATTGTATAATGTTCTGTTAGATGCTATTATCTTTTGTAAGGAATAAGTAACATATTATATTTTAGAAGTACCTGGAAATTTTAATGTGTAACTATTTTTAAGCTTAGCCTATTATAACGATTGAATTATTTAATCATGTCATAATACATATGCTAATTAAACAAAATATATAACATGTTTATCCTACATCAATACCGGCGAATTGCTCACGTATTGGCATTTGCCTGCTCATTGAACTTTTCAAATCGTTCCTACTCGTGCGACACTCGATGAATCGATGAATCATACGATACTTCTCTGCTCAGTCACATACTTGCGCAGTCAGATGCAATTAGTTCTCAAATTACCACGGCTTTATTCGCGCTTGCGTTACTGGCGATTTCGTTGTCGCATATCATATCAGACATCTTAAAAGTGGTGCTTTAAAGATCATTAATCAATTTCTTGTAACTAAACGATTTAAAAATCAATTTCCATGCAATTTCATTGAGCTCAGATTTGGATATTCAACTCGTATTTCTATCGTCATAATAACTTAAGTTTAAATTGAAATTATATATAGCGCTTTCAATCTCGGAAGTAATCGAACTAACGCTGCCCTCGACCATACTATCGTATATAAGCTCTATCGCGAACACTATATTTATGCCGTTATCATTCTATGTCATGCTGCGAGTTGATTCGCAAGACAGTCAGCTTAGAGATGGTCGCGCGCTAAATCGTGTCGATATGCATGCAAGCGGATTTAACTCCGAGATACGTTAACGATATGCCTGATCTTGCTCGTGGCGAATCGACTAGCGAAAATCGAGATCGCGGGACTCTGGAATCCCGCGGCATTTTGCAAAGACCAGTATATCGGGAACAGGTCCTCGCCAGTCTTCTCCCTACGTCCTCCCTCCTTGTCCTTTTTCTCCATCTTTCTCTCCGTCTTTCATTTCTTTACCTTCTTCTTCCTCTTTCTCGCTGGATCTCTATCTTGCTCTCATCACAGGGCGGAGGAGGCGCTCTGCGCGTGTGTCCACAAGCACGCATTTAGCTCGTAGCATACGCACACGCACACGCGCGCGTCGCGTAACGCACAGGACGGCCTTCGCTGCGAATAATTATGTACGAGATTTTTCAGTCGCTATAGTTCGTCCCCCATCCTCTCCCCTCCCTCTCTCTCTCCTCTCTTCTTCCTTCCTCCCCTCCCCCTCTCTCTCGCTCTCACTCATTTTCTTTCTTTCCTTTGCTACTGCTTCTTCTCGTGTCTCACTTTGATCTCAACGAACTGGTCTCGCAAGCTTCGAGACTCGCTCGCTCGCTCGCTCGCACGCTCGTCATCGCGCGCAAGAGTTCGTTCCCCGTGTACGCGGCGAGAACGATCGGTACGCAACATACGCACAGCAAACTGCTGTCGGACTGGTTCGGAACAGGAACGAACAGGCGGTTCTTCGCGACGCAGTCGTAACAAGACGCTCTCGGGGATGCATGGATATTACGCGCACAAGTCCTCTAAACGCATATTTAAATATCTCTTGTTACTCTTATCAGAGTTCTTTCCCCCTTTCTTTCTTTCTCTCTCTCTCTCTCTCTCTCTCTCTCTCTCTCTCTCTCTCTCTCTCTCTCTCTCATTCTTCCGGTATTAGTCCTGAACTTGTAAATTCAGTGGCTCGACACGCACCGGAAGTCAAGAATGAATTCTAGCTCAAGAATGAATAAATTGTGACTGATCTATTATGAGCTCATAGAGTGGAAAAAATTTTTAAGGAATATATATATATATATATATAATATATTATCATATGTATATTGTATCTTGTTTGTAATGAATTGTACTTCATTAAAAATAATACACACGTGACTTTAATAATATTGTCTGATACTTGAGTATTAATTTTTTCATGGGAATGAAAAGATTAAAATTGAAAATTATTATTGCATGGATTTTTTTAGCACTGAGCGATGAGAAACAACAGAACGGAGAGTAATCTAATATGTTTTGAAATATACTAGAAAGAAAAGATATTTATATCTGAATTTTTGATCATTTTTGATCATTTTTGATCATTTTTGATCATTTAATCTTCAACAAGATCTCTTCACCTTCAAAATTCTCGCATTAATAAGTACTATGTATGTATATTCTCGTGCGTTAATCAATCGATTGAATGCTGCATCGACGGGTCTCTCACCCCCCTCTCTCTCACTCACTCACTCACTCACTCACTCACTCGCTCGCTCGCTCGCTCGCTCGCTTGCTTTTATTATTTTTCATCAGCAGCTTCACGATTACACAGTCGACAAGCTTGTCGCCGTTGACAAATCGATGGATACATCATGAAAAATCATTGGATCGCGCGGTTCTCGCTGCGGGAATCGCATGACATTCCAGAAATTTTTTCTCTTTTTCTTGCTCTCTCTCTTTTTTATCCCTATGTTTTATACGAGAACGGTCGAAAAACGAGAAATTAATATACTCTTACACATCCGCGCAAAAAACAATCCCGCAATCCCGCGACCGTTTGCTCTTGCGATTTTCTTCAA
>NW_017257270.1:183077-190604 GCF_001594055.1 Mycetomoellerius zeteki
CCGATCTTCGCCGATAATCGCTAATGTCGCTCCCGTCACTAGCCAACTGGTTTAAATCGAATACTCATTGCTTACACTCATTAGTTCTTTTAACGATTAACGGACAGCATCTTCCTCGCATCGCTCCATTCATGCTCTGCTCTTTCTCTAGGTCTCGATCCCTACTTTCCTGACGATCTTCGCGATATAAATATTGCATGATTGAGTAAAATAATTCCACCATAGCATTCTCGACTGCTTCTCTTTCTCTCCCTCTGCTACGAACTTATTCTCGGTGTTGTGAGAGCGCGGAGGATAATTGGACGAGATGCAGTAGGACGGAATGCAGGTGCATTTGTCTACCAACGCGAGTGCGTTTTTCTCTTTATCTCTATCTATCCATCCGTTGCCTACTGCTTATCTCTTTCTATCTTCTCTGCTCTCTTTCTCCAGCTCGACCGATGCGTAAATTAAGGGTGATTCCGGTCGAGCGGAATCGCCATTTCGCATAAAACGACCGCAGTTGCTTCTTTTTCATTATCTTCTTTTTCCTGTTCCTCTTCTTTCCGCGCCTGGCCTCCGGAACCATCCCTGTCATAAACGGGATCAGAGAGTAACGAAGTTTTATTAAAATGCGCCGTAATTGCGCGTCATAAATATCCACTTCACCTCACAGAAGATCCGCTTTGTAAAGTACGACGATTTTCTATCGATTCTCTATGTGCGTTATTGCACGCGTACTTTGTGACGTGGCAAAAGAAATTCAGCATAATCCATAAGAATCCTTACGACATGATTAACGGCTGAGGATTACCCTGCTCTACATTACGCGCAATGAAAATATATCTCGCGTGTACAGATAGATCGATCGCTTCCTGTACGTTGTCGACATATTTCATCGACACACCATAGTCGTGTTGTAATTTATGGTGGTCTCTGTAGTAATACTCGGAGCGTTCAAATGTGCAAGATATCGTTATTGCATGAACCGATAAAAGAAGCATAAAATTTATTTTGAACATTTCTGATAATTAATATTTTTAATATTAATAATACTTTGAGTTTATGATGTGCCCTTTTAAGTAAGTTTTTTTTGATAATTGATATTTACGGTATTGTAAGTTCACAAAATATTTCAATGTTTTCTGATTATATTGTTTCCTAAATATTCCGACGTGACTGTTCGTTGGATTCTTGTTCGGATTTGCCGCAGTCAAGGTTGTAGTTTCAATACTGGCAGGTGTGCCGACAGATGCGCTCTTTTCGATATGCTCTGTAACAAAAGAATTTCAATTCCTTGAAAGATTCGTCTGTTGTTCATTAGAGATAATTAGAGACAACAAAGACCGTATCTGAATTGTATTTATTGACAAAACTGTCGTAACTGCCATTTTAGAATCTCTCAAATTGTTAAAAACGCAACTTTTTATTTTTTATCTTTATGCATCTCGCTACTCGATACAATTTCATGAATTATATTTATTTTAAACGACATAATAATAATATGTAAGTCGAATTAATTTTTATAAAATTTGTTTTGTAAATGAACATATATTTCGTGTCCTAAAAGAAAAGGAGTGTTTTAAATTTTTTATAGCGAATCAAATTTAATTTAATAAGATTTTATAAACTTGAATTTTTTGTATAATTATGAAATACTTACATTCATATGCTAGAAATTTATCTGAATAAGTAATAATAGTTTTATATTCAGTTTTTTATTATCGCTTTTTTACTCGTACCCTTTCGAAGACAAATTTTTGAGCGAGTTCATTGTGCGAGCTGTGCAGATCTTTATTTTTCTTCATCCCGTACTAACGAAAGGATATACAACCTGTGACTAACTACTTTTCCCCTTTCATTGTATCTCCTAATTCCAGCGTCCATGGCTCGTTCTTCTTGAAGGGTTTCCCTTCAAGCATCTCTCTTCTGCATTGCCGGTGTTTATTTTTTCCTTTTGCTCACTACTCTTATGCGAATCCCGTCTGCATTTCTCAATGCTGACCAAGTCCCGTGGCACGCGATCCTTTCAGCCAGGAAGCGATGGAGCATCTCTGTTCTTCGACGTGCGTACATTTGCCCGCGCACTCTCTCTTTTTCTCTCAAGTGCATCGATAAATGTGTACAAGCTCGTTTCCTGTTTCGAATTCTTCATTTTTCAGATCTTTATCGTTAACGATTCTCCATTTTTTGCGATTGGTGTCTCGTATTACTACGGTAATATTATTCTATAAATTACGAGAAATATATAATATATGAATATTAGACACTATATATACGTATGTAACATATTTTATTTGAAAACAATTTCTGCGGACTCGAATTCTTAAAATAAAAATAAAAATAACACAATCCGTAAAGGCCATACGAGTCACGGGCTGATGAAGGTGCCAACGATTAATTTCAATCTTAATTAATCATTAATGTGTAGAATCCTCTTTATTGAACGTTTCGATTCACTTTGGAATCCTCCTCAACAATACATATGTGTAATTAATATGTTGAGTATTCCGTCAACATGAGTCACTCACAGATTCCCGACTGTAGTGGATCCTCAAACGGAACATTCAACATGTTTCATGAGCTTTGTAAGTTTATATTAACAACAATTAAATCTGATCTTCATTATATACATTTAGTTAATTTCAGTCTCACATCTCCGAATAATGTAACGTGTTTCTCATGTTGACGGAATACTCAACATATTAATTACACATATGTATTGTTGAGAAGGACTCTAAAGTGAGTCGAAACGTTCAATAAAGAGGATTCTACACATTAATGATTAATTAAGATTGAAATTAATCGTTGGCACCTTCATCAACCCGTGACTCGTATGGCCATTACGGATTGTGTTATTTTTATTTATATTTTATTTGATAATTTTGAATTTAGTTTTAGGGTCTGTCATTAAATTTGAGACTACATTTTATAAAATTTTTAGAAAATATTTTTATCGTGGATATATAGAATTTTAAAATTCCTTGAATTTTATGACCACTAGCCTAGACGGATAGATAAGCTCAACGTGAATAATCCTGCGTAGTTATGGGAGGGAAGAGAATTCAACAGCACCATATACTATTGACAGCAGACATTATGGGCGATTAGCGCTGGTCACGTCTTCTCACATGTGCAAACACGGAGATTTGTTTTCGGTCGGTCGATCGTTCAAGCCTGGAAAAACATCTTTACGTGTTTTCCCTTCGGTACTAGCCAAATCAAACAACCTAAATCAGAGAGCACCTCAAGCGTTTATCCTCGAAATGGCAAAACCATCGACGATGATCAGAAAGTATTTTCAGTTCCAAGCGAGTTTACATATTTCTTGATTATATAGCGTATGTAAATATTGTACTGGTGTTTTTTCCGAACAATATGAACATACACTGAGAAAAATGTTTGGTTGAAAATGGACAAACCAGAAGATTGTGATTAAATCAATCAGAATTCCGGTTATATTTTAATTAGAATTTTACTAGATTTAATCAGAAATTTTATAATTGAGATATAACCGGAATTCTCTGATTGATTTAATCAGAATTTTTTAGTTTGTCCACTTTTAACCAAACTATTTTTTTCAATGTAAAATTTGCACAAAACGTGCATAATTAAAGGAAAAGAGTCAGCATCAAAATTATTTAACCGCAATATTAATATTAAACTTGACAAAGTGATAGTAAAGTTTAAATATTCTGAAATATAGTCTAGGAACATGTCGCGCTAGTTCTCGTTTCAGAAATTCTGTAAATTTATAGAATTTTCGTTTTGAATAGGAATACATATGCGTACAAATTGCTTGGAGTAATTTCAAGTATTCAGTGAAATAATTTAGTGTTTTTCTTTTTGTTTTAGGTAAGCATTTTCTACTTACTGCAGATATAAACTTATATCGTCCGTTTGCATCGTTCGTAAGTACAATTTAATTTATTAGCGAATTAAAGTAATTGAATCGTTCAACACATTTTAAAGCAAATAATTGTACATTGTCTTCGAAACATTGATAGAAAGAAAAATAAGAAAAATATTAACTGTACTATAAAATCAGAGCAATCATATGAATTTTTCTTTATAATCGCTTCGTAGCATACAACGGAAAACGTAATATTTTTATTTTATTTTATTTATTTATAAATATTATAATCTTTTAAAAAAACATTTTTATTCTTATGCTTTAATAACATTTTATTCGATGTCTTATTAATATCAAAAATGAAATGTCAAATATGTGTAATTATACCATATGTATATACAAACTTTATTTACTATATTATGTATCTATATGATACGAGTATATCAATACTCTCTCAAGATATTGAAATTCTTAGGTTAATATAGCAGAGCTTCATGTCCTCTTTCTTTTTATATTAGAATATAAATATAATGCGCAGGATTACATCTGAATGAACGGCAGTAGATCCTCGATCTGGAGAAAGATCGTCCGCGGGTAAAGGATTACTTCGCGGCACGTAATCTCTTCTTAATGGCAACCACGCTTGATCGTCCCTCTTCAAATCCGTGATTACGGCACCATCTTTCTGCTCTTATGCGGAGGACATTACGGTCCCATTCACCGGGAGACAGGTCGACTTCCTCCTTAATAATGCGGCTTTGAATTTGAGGTGGCACCGTGCCTGCGATATATCGAAACGGGTCTAATATACCGTAGGGCGATGAGAAAAGGGTTCTAGTAGGACAGATCGAATTATCGAAGATTCGTTCTACTCGACCAGGGAAGATCGTTCCTTTTCCCCGTCAGATTTCGAACACTCGCCGCGCGTGACGAAGCCTTGCACGATGAATAAGCGAGTTCACGTTTACGGATAAAATGTCGGCGTAACATGACTAGAGATTCATCGTAGTTAACAGAGAAATTATATACAGGGCAAATAAGAGTAAAATTTAGATCTCACAGTTTGTATGTTGTTAAATTTGTAAATATATCTCTAAAGAAAAGAATATTTTCTTAAATTTTATGTTATAGGTACAATTATATTTAATATACAATATTGATGAAATGCGTGTCATAGATACATATTGAAATAATCAAATGTGTTCCAAGCTGGAATTAATATTTTTTAAATTATATTAATTTTCATATACAAATGAAGCTTGTAATATATGATGAGTAAGTAAACGCTTAGAAGGTAGTGTTGGATTGTATAATTTATCTTGAAGAATAGTTTTACAAGGATAATTTCACACATACATGTAGATACACACATCGCTACATTATTATATTATCTCATCGTCGAACGAAAATTTTTCTGCAGCTCTTTTCAGTCATTGCGTATCATTTGCTTTCTACACGCAAATTATAGACGTGGATCTTCGTGCAAAATTGCAATAAACGCTTAGAAATCGTCGCGGTTTTATTCAATCGTGATCATTCCGTCATCGTCGTGACTATCGGGTCGGAGGTCGAGTCAGTATTGAAGGTCGGTCTCGGCAGGTTGTTAAGGGGGAACGGAGCAGTATAGATCCGAGGAATATGTGCCAGCAGTCAGTTAGGTCAGCCTCGGGGATGCCTGATTGGCTGGGTCAAGGTCACTACCTACCTACCTGCCCGCCCGAGAGACGCCGTCATATATCTCTTCCTACGTACGTGCACTCACGTGTACCACATCGGCACAAGCCTCTTCGCGCGCACGTGGAAACGCGACTGTCAGAAGTCGGAAGAGAAAAAGAGAGCGAGCTGGCGAAATCGTGTTTCTTTTGGAACCTGAAATCGCACTTCGTTAAGTGTGCGACATGAATTTCACGACCGTAATTAGAGTTTTAGAGCCCAGTCAATCCCGAGAATACGATTCTGGAGGACTGAACCTGAGTTTAGGATAAATACACGTTGCAAGTCGTTGGATAATGCGCGTAGCTCTCCTCGCGATGTTGCCTAGCAGGTCTAACGACTATCGCTCGTTTGTGCATTAGTCGCGTAAGAACATCGAGCAGCGGCGGATGCAGATTTTGTAGAGCGTAGCTTTTGCCGAGACCGATCTTGTTGTTTGTCGTTAGGCACTTCTACCGAGCAAGTGCGCAGTCACGTGATTTTTATGCTAGAGAATCTTAAGCATTATTATTTTTCATTTATCTTTTATACGTTAAAAATTCTAGATGTATATGTAAGTTGAAAAATGTGAAGAGAAATCTTTTGTGTCTTCGAACTTTCTATCACTTAAACTTTTATAGACATTAATTCAGGAGTTCTAAGAATTTTTTGGCTGTATAGATCCTTAAATTTAAACTTTTGTAGATATTTATCTTTTTTAAATTGTCCTTTGTGTTTTTAAATCGCCACGCGGCGACATTCCGGCTTAGAAACTGGAGTCTGACGCGCGTCGTTTAACGCACATTAATTAATCAATTAGCGACGTCACGGTATCTCGTTTTCTCGCATCGCGGACGACAACGAAGCGACGCCGCTACGCCAGTTTCACAATCTGCGTGCGATCTAGTAAGTACAGTTAGAAGCTTGACAAGACTACGACAAATGATGGCTACACATCATAATTTTGCTCACACAAATAAGTACACGTGGGGTAAACACCATTCGCTCTTCCAATCTGCTGTTTTAACAGTATAAGATAAACATTTATTCATTGGCTGATAGAGATTTACTATAATAATTTTAATAACGATTTTCTTTAGAAATACTTGATGTTTATTTTTTCAGTTATAAACATTATGTAGAAGAGGAGATACACATATATTCTTTAATTTTTTCATGCTTCGGTTAGTTTTGTATTTTGAAAATCACTAATTTCGGTCACCGAGAAGTCATTCGTATTGCGATTATTCATTGCATAAGATTGCATATTTATATCGCAATGTATAGCAATATCGATACCATCGTGTGCATATATGCTACGTACGCGTAGCATCGATATGTACTTCATGTATTCCCAGAATGCGTGACGCAGAGGTTGCGCCCTACCGTTACTTGCACGATAAACTATGGTGCACATACTGCCGTCACCGAGATTATGTTCTTGCATAGTGCATCGTGTACGTGGCAATCGTCCGCCCGTCGACCGTATCGAATTTCGTATGCACGATGAAGGAAGAGGAACGTTTACGCGAATTCGAGCTGTAGCTGTTTCTGTTACGGCATCACCGTTAATGAGCGGCCTTGCCATACAATAAACGTAAGGTACTTCATTTTCTACCGATGTTTCTTTCGACAATCGAACCTATGAAATATCACTTCCCGAATGGTAATTCTGTTTTTTCGAAATACTAGAATATCAAGAATTCACTTTCTGTCACGTTTCAAGGCGCCGTATATACGCTGACGCATCATGTTTGGGAGGGACCGTCTGAAAGATTTGTTTCGAGAGAAGGATTTTCTTTGACCCCATACCTGTGTCAAAATGAAATTTGTCTGATAAAAGAATTACAGGAAAAGTACCTGCATACTGAAAAAATTTTTCTTAGAGTTTAACCTGAAAATATGGTAGTCGTGGAACAACACTGTCGCAAAATTTCGAAGAATTTTATGTAAATCTTTTTCATTAACTCTAATAAAACTGCTATAGTTTTAAAGGATCGGAA
>NW_017257270.1:190783-191340 GCF_001594055.1 Mycetomoellerius zeteki
GTACACAGCGGGATAAGTTAACAGAAATTTTGAAATTGTATAAAAGATTGAAGTCGCATAATGTATTCAATAAAACATACAAAACATACACTATTGCACCATTAATGTAAGATTTAATTAATTAAAAATTAAGAATTAAAAATATAGAGTCCAAACATCATGTTTATATGAGCAGGTCTAGAAAATAATTTGGATTTAAACTGAATTCGTAACAAAATATTGGAAAAAAACCTATAAAAAGAGATACTTCAGGAGTTCATTAGACCGGAGTGTGGCAAACTAGAGTTAAAAGTCTATCTACTTAAGCTTTGCCATGTACTAAAGGAAGAGTAGATTAGGTTTTTACTATAAAAAAAGAAGGATAACTAAAACATTTTAATAAAAATAATGCTACATAATTTCATAGATTACATTAATTTTATAAAGGAATTTAGAAGTTACTTATTTATGTCTTTTACATAACAAAAACAGCAATTTTCCTAAAAAATCAATTTTTTGGAAAAAACCGAAATTTCTCGAAGGTGAGAGCCGTACGCCCCTTTGCAGGGAGGAGGGGG
>NW_017257270.1:191675-207297 GCF_001594055.1 Mycetomoellerius zeteki
CCTATTGGAGGTTACTCAGGGTCATGACCTTGACAATATATGTCAAGGTCAAGGTCATTGGGGGGGGTCCTCTAATCGGAACTTTTACCCGAATCCGGTCTGAAATTTTGAAAATTCAAAAAATGGTTGAATCAATATGGCCGATTGAAGTTTTACCAAAAATGCTAAAAGTCTTCCGATTTTAGCGAAATGTAGTATTAAAAGGTTTTCGGGTCGCTAATGCCGAAACCGAACTTAAAATTTGAAAATTCAAAATGGCTGAACCAATTTGGCGGACAGAAATGCTACGTGCCCTCACTGAGAGAAAACGAAATAGTTCTAGCAACTATAAATTTGGCAACTTTTGCAATTGAAATACCTGTAATTAGTTTACAAAGTAATAGAAACTAAAGTAGTACTGAATATTATAAAAATATAGTTACGGTAACAAATTGTATGCACTATTAATTGGTAGTGAAGTAGTGACTCAACTATATTGAGTAGTTACTTGGACTTCATGCAAATACATATAACAATTACATTTTTCTAGTTTAGACAAAAATTTTTAAAGTGTCGCTCAGTACGAGTAGTACCCGGCTTTGTCACCAGAGGGACGTAGCGGAGTTCAGTTTCTCCTAAGAAGGAAACCACTCAGCTTACGATAAAAGGCGCAGCGTTGATTTCAAACTTAGAAGACAAAAATAAATAAGAAATACATACACAAATTTGTAACTATGTATTATAAAGCTTTAATAACAACAATAAGTAAATTAAGAAAATTGAAATTAAGAAAATATAGTAATATTAACCATTTATAAATTGATTATATGGTTAATGTACTATATTTTCTTAGTTCACTTAATCTAGTATTCTTATTAGAATTTAATAATATGTATATTATAGTTGAGGTGCTATTTCACTACAAATTTATAGTTACTGATACGACTTTTTTCTCTGAGTGCTGAAGCCTCTTTTCGTTGAGGCTTCTCAGAGTACTTCCTTTCCGTTGAAATGTTGTATCCAAAGGTTTTGGGGGTCGCCGATTTCGAATCCGAACTTAAAATTTTTTAATTCAAAATGGCTGAACCAATATGACGGATAGGAATGCTAAAAATTTTTCGATTGCAGCGAAATGTAATATTTTAGGGTTTTCGCTTTCGCTGATATCGAATTTAAAATTTAAAAATTCAAAATGGCTGAACCAATATGGCGGACGGAAATATTAAAAGTTTTCCGATTTCAGTGAAATGAAGCATTAGATGGTTTTGCTCTGAACTTAGAATTTGAAAATTCAAAATGGCTGAACCAAAATGCTAAAAATTCTCCGATTGCAGCAAAATTTAGCATTAAAGTGTTTATGTGGTTCCTAATTTTGAATTCGAATTTAAAATTAAAAAATGAATCTGAACTTAGAATTTGAAATTTCAAAATGGCTGAACCGAAATGCTAAAAATTTTCCGATTGCAGCGAAATGAAGCATTAAAAGATTTATATGGTTGTTTATTTCGAATCCTTAGACTTTGAAAATTCAAAATGGCTGAACCAATATTTCGGACGAAATTGCTAAAAATTATCTGATTGTTGCGCAATGTAGCATTAAAGCCTTTTATTGTATTGGAGGGTTTTCGCCTTCGCTGATGTCGAATTCAAATTTAAAATTTAAAAATTCAAAATGGCTGAATCAATATGGCGGACGGAAATGTTAAAAGTTTTCTGATTTCAGTGAAATGAAGCATTAGATGGTTTTGGGGGTTGCTGATGCTGCATCTGAACTTAGAATTTGAAAATTTAAAACGGCTGAACCAAAATGCTAAAAATTCCCCGATTGCAGCAAAATTTAGCATTAAAGTATTTATGTGGTCGCTAATTTCGAATCCGAATTTAAAATTTAAAAATTCAAAATGGCTGAACCAATATGGCGTCTGACTATGAATACCGGTCTAAGATTTTATGTATGTTATATGACATTTTTGTTTATTGAATGATTTACTAAATTGTGATCGTTACTTAAGTTTTGAAAGATTTTCGGGGTCGTTCATTTCAAACCAGGAATCTAAATCAAAAAGGATAAACTAATTTTTTTGACGTTATTGTTAAAAGTTTTTCGATTTCAGCGAATTGTAGTATTAAATAGTTTTTATTTTCATCTCTGACGGGGGAGGGTGGATGAAAGTCGCTCCAATTTTTCAATATCTTATATTTTTCTGCCTAAGCTTATCTGATTCTTGATATATAATAAGCAGAGAAATAGTTATTAATTTTGACTGTTAATAATTTTTTAACGAACAGCGAACGGTGGATAAAATTTGTTAAAGCTCACTTTGGATTATGACCTTGACAATATATCCCAAAGTTAAGGTTATCGGAGCTTGGTCCTCTTTTGTCAAGATTTATCCTGATTTCTAAAATTCGATTTTTATTCTGAATTCAAAATCGCTGAACCAATATGGCGGTCGGAAATCTTTAAAATTCCTCGATTTTAACGAAATGTTCTATTAAAGAGTTTTCAATGACACTAATTTCGAACATTCCACCTTCCATTTCTATTCCTAACCTAAAATTTGAAAATTTAAAATATTTAACCCAATTTGGCGAACGGCAATTCTATGTCGATTCTTTTAAGACTGTCCTAAGTAACGTCCTAAGATGCTAATGTGGTCCTCGATATATGTAAGGAAACGTTTTTTTTTTTTCGAGTGACGTAATGAACAATAATAATCTCATTTTTAGACCGAACATGTGAGAATGAAACCGATAAATTAGAGCCTTATGTCGGTCGAAGTTAGATTCCAAAATGCTTAAATAATTCAATCTTTAATCACTAAATATGCTATATATATAGGGTAGAGCGGGGCTATTTGAGCATAGGGGCAAGTTGGTCAAATGCAAATATCTAAATAACTAAAATATATATAGATACGTCTATGCTTGCGTAATGTAGCACAAAGACAGAGATTATTGTACCTTAATACAATAATCTGTGTCCGGCTATCAACAGCCAAATACGTACGCTTTTTCGTTTTTGTATATCAAAAGTAAAATTTTTTATAGGTGAGTATTCTTTTTGGTCTACATGATAATTAGAGCGATTGATAATAATCAAATGTGTTTTTTAGATATAAGTTATTATCGTATTTTTTAACTTTAATGTTTAAATTGCTATTTTATTTATGGTTTTTCAGTTATAAAAAAGTATTTCAGTCAACACCGATATGGGGCTTGTTGAGCCAATACCTCATAACTAACCTTATAAACTCAGCTGCTTAAATGAAATCTGTCTTTATCAATGCTTTTTATTCTATGTCAACGATTAAACATATATTTTACGTTTAATTATTATTATAAAGAGTAAAGATTTTAGTTTTTCTAATTTTGTTAATTAAAGCATTTAAAAAGAAAGAATATTACAAATTATTATATTTAAGATGCAAATAATAAAAATTTGATTAATATACATATAATCCTTTCATGTTTTTAATAATATATAACCTCATTAAACGGTTACCTTCATGGCTCAATTTATCCTTCGAGGATGCTCAACATGCCCCATAGATGGGACATATTGGTCCACTTTGCATTCTTGTAATTAACGTAATTTTTTTCTTATTTACGAGATATATTAAGGATTTATAAGTATTTAATTATTGAGCCAGATGAACATGCAACATTTTAAAGCATTTACCATTAATCTATCATAATTGTGTGAAGATTTATAATAATTTAAAGAAAAAGTGTCACAACTAGCCCCGCACTACCCTACTTGACATATATATCACAATTGTAGTCTAACAAACTGCACGCCGAAAAAATTCCGGACTATATAAACGCAATTAAACTAATATAGTAATCTCGCGAATTAAATTAAATTTCAAATAATTTCGTTGCTCAAACAGGCATCATATTTTTAAAGATGTTAATATGCTGAAAAAACTGTAATTAAATTTATTTTACAATAAATTTATTAGATTTAATTACAGTTTTTTCATATTAACATCTTTAAAAATACGAGGACGAGTCAATAAATTTTTAGAAAAACATAGTAAAATTACACATTATTTTGGATCGATTCATTTTTATTTCTCAATATAGTCTCCTTTCAGCTCGATACACTTGATCCAACGATTCTTGATTCAACTTTCAAGGGGGAAGTCCCTTAAGGATTGCAGCACAAAAATCGAAATTGCTTGGAAATATTAGCGCATAAATCGAAGATATTTTTTGCATAGTTAGATAACGTAATTTTGCAATTTTAAACGACTTAGGAATGAATATGTCTGTTTGCTCCAAGAGGGAAGTCCCTTAAAGAATGAAGCGCAAAAATCAAAACTATGTGAATATAAAAGCGCATAAATCCTGTGAATATGATTTTCCAAATCAGTTGTTATTAACACGTATGTAAGCTGATTGACAACCTATTCAGCCCCCTCCCCCCACAAAAGTTTTTTTTAGATAAACGGAATAAACGCAAAAGTTTTTTCTTGAGGATTTTGAAAGCGCATTATTATATATTTTATTCATTAAGATTTAATTAAGTGGAGGTGCTGATGTATCTAGGCAGATCGCGCGACGTAGATCATCGCGCGCGGAGTGCGCGCTTGTAATGGGCTAGTAAAATATAAAATAAGTTTGATTAATTTTACTGAAGTGGTTAAAAATTTTTTAAATATTATATTATACCATAACTATTACCATATTTTCAGGGTAAATTTAAAAAGAAAATTCTTTCCGTGCAGATTTTACAAAGTTGCTTTTTGCAAAAATTAACTTTTAGCACAATTAGCGTTTTGGAACGAACATCGAAATTATAACTTTCGATGTTTTATCAAAGTAATTTTGTTGGTTAAATCAAACTGGTAATCACTAGAATATCAAAAATTTTTTGCAGTATTGTTCAGCATTTTTTCAGTTTGCAACATAATTATTTTGATAGTCTAACAAAATTACTTTCAGATCTATATCCAGCAAAAATTTTGTTATCGATTAAAAACTAGTAATAGTTCTGAAAGTTTTGATTAGTACATCTCATCACGATCATTCGCGGAAAAAATGTCTATCATTTAATTAGGTCATTATAGGGAGGTCATTGGGGATCATTTAATAAACTCATCTTACGCGTGAGTTAATAAGATTGTTTTACGCGAATTGAAACTTTGTCGGCACGGGCACTTTGTCGTGATCATCGAAATCGTGTCTACCGATTCGTCGTGCCGCACTGGTAGGAACATCCGAAAAAGTCAGCCGGTCAAGTCAATCGAGCGTGGACCGAGGAATCCGCTATAAAAATTTAATTATGTACAAGGAAGAAACGAGCGATGCTTGTGGTTTATTCAAGATTGATTTACCTTATTAATCCTCTTAATGGAATCTTATGGTGACGTTTATCATGTATCCGCGAATCGGGTCACTCGGGTCTATCGATGTTCCTGAAATACTCAAATCGTGTGGAATACCAATCTTAGATCATCAAGCAGCATTGTGCGATAAAAAACTATAAATATCGAAATTATTTGATGATTCCTCTTCCAGTTGTATCAATATTATCTTCCATATCCAACAAGAATAGCAATTAGATATTTGATTTTATATTTAGAATTTTACTGACATTTTTTGAGCGAAGAATGTGAAATTATACAGACTCCTGCAAAGTCAAAAACTATTAAAAGAAGAAGAAGGGCAGGTTCGACCCCATCGCTTTTTCTGCGATCGTCTAATCGAAGCGATTCTTGCTTTCCTGCTTGGAATAACATCCGGCGGATCGTCCATCCCTCTTAACGAACGCTTCTTTACCGGCGCTATATATCGACTTCGTAGCACTTCGTAGCCGGTCGGTCGAGAGCCGACTACCGTGAAACCCGTAACGCGAGCTTCCTCTTCCTCGAGCCATTGTTCTGCTAAATCCGTGACTAATCGAGCGAGACCGATGTAGCGTGATGTTTCATGAACGATGGTAGGATTTTTTTTTCAACTTTACCATCTCTCGTTATTGCAATATTGATGCAGAGGCACGTTTCGCTACCTTCAGAATTCAGATACTTACAGAATTTATGTGAAGACACAATGTGTCTTTTTCGAAAAATATGAATGAAATAACACTTAAAATAACGTTTTTATTGAAAATTAGAATGAAGGAAATTTTCGGTATAGTAATCTAAAATTCACAAAAGATTCCTTGAATGTTTCCTTCCGTGACATTTCCATTTATTTCTTTTCCATCGTCTCATTCACCGAATCGTACTCTGAGGCTACGTTAAACTATGCACGACGAAATTGAGCGTTCTGTAAATCGACATCGTGTTCTCATGGGATAATTGCAGAGCAGAGACGGATTCATCAGGCTAAGATCAAAGGCTCGGCGAGAGGAGGAGGCGATCGTTTGACCCGGTAGCGTCGCACGAGTCACGCCGCTAGGAGGCTACTTGAAAATTCTATTACCAAGTTTCGCCGCAAATGATCGGTCGAGTTCTGCGGATCGCGCGGTGTTCCTTCTTCGTATATAAAGTGGAAGAGAGGAGAGCTATCCCGCCGCGAGATCTATGATCAGTCGCGGCTCGTAATCTCGGCTTTTTCGTCGTTACTTTTCGTGGGCGCGGTACTCGAATACCAGAATGCACGCTACCCGGACGCGCTCGCCGACAAGCTTGCTCATCGTTAGCCGCGTTCTCGGTCTTGGTAATTACTGCCGACGAGAGATCCAACATTTTCTATCCTCTCGGGGCGAGCCCGCCCCCTCTCGCCGATCTCCCATTCTTTCCTGGAGGCACTTTTGTGGTCGGGAATCTCGGAGAGGCCCCCAGGCATCGCGCGCGCGTTAGAATCGGCCTATTAGCCGACCATTCCAGCAATGTGGCCGACGAACCAGGACGGGGCGACCTTCCCAAGGCCTCCGTCGTCATGTTATAGCCCAGTTAATCTAACTGCATCCGTGGAAAATAAAATGGCTAATCTGGGAGTTTCTCGGTTTTTTTTTACCACCGTGATCGGAGTTGGCAAGAATCATTAGTCAGCTATGTCGAAAATGATTATCGTGAAAAAAGTTGGAGTCGCCGTTAATGTTGAGGATTTGGAATGAAAAGTTTTCTGGAAACTAATGAAACAGGAATTATGATTTTTTATTTTTGGTAGGATAATATTACTACAAGAATAAAAATGGAATATCAATTAATAAATATAAATATAAAAGCAGAAAAATATAAAATTTAAAATTAGGAAATTGATATTTCTTAAAAATCAGATATCTTGAGCTTGACATTGATTCATTATAGCGGATTAATTAAAGATAGTAATATTGTAAGTTTCACATACACAGTGATATCATTCATGAATACTTAAATAGTATCATAGATAGCTTAATAAGAAGTCGCAGAATTAAAAATAATCCAGACGTTTATCTTTTCTCCGAATCGCGATTTTATAAAGTGGAGCAATGCTTGCATAAATTACATATTTATCGATTTATTGCCATTTTATAATATTATCTCTTGTGACATTTTTCGTTCCTCTTTTACTAATCTTTTTTTTTCTATATTGCTCATAAAAACAATGATACACATCATTGTTTTCTGCAAATGATTAGACGACTCCCGATACTCGACTCAATATCTCTGTGATCGTTTTGCAATCTCATTCTCCGAGAAGCATGAGTTACAATTCTTACACGTGTTTCTTCCGCGTAGCATAGAAGAAACTGTCGATGTAATAAAGTGCAGCTTGTTGCACCATTATTGCCGCTTAGTTTAACACCGGTGATATACAGATTTTACCAATTACGAGATATATGTGTAGGGTTTATGGTTAAGGATCGTATCTCGAGTGCGGATCGGCATGAATCCGAATGAAGGATTGACGACAAGTAAAGCGGCGAGCGATTTATTATACCGCGAACTATCGAGTTTAACGCGATTCTAACACGCGGTCGACTTTTAACGGATAATCCGCGAGCTTACGGCGGTCATACGGTTCCGCACCGCATTGGAGCATGCCGCCTTGTCTGTCCGCATTCCTACCGTTTACCGTGTTCGTTAAGTCGAGGTACCAGGAAGCACAGTGCCTCGTTACATCGGCGTATACGACGTATCCTCGTCCTCGCCGCGTCGTTTATTTCAATTGGCCAACAATGGGAAACGAGAGACGAGATTCTCCTTGGGGAGAGAAAGTTTATTACGCCTTGAAGTCAACTGTGTTTGATTCTTCTCGCGTCGTCTTTCTTCCTTTATCTCTATCTCTTTTTCTTTACGTTCTCTTTTCTTTTTATTTTATTTCCTCTCGCGCGTTCCTCGTGAAAGGTGAAGTCGCAGGTGGGATAAATCTGCGAACGAGAGAGGAGCAGCAGTCGAACATCGTCGAAAGTAGGCGCACTGCAGGTGTAACCGGAGTAAGCGCGTATTATTCCCATTCACGAGAACTTTCTTCTCTGAAACTGACTCCGTTGCTTTTTCGGGATTAACGTGCCTTCGGATAATAATGTTGAACAACGCTAATGATCACCGCTTGTTGTTATTCTTCGTGGTTTTTTTCAGTCATTAGCTCGTCTTATTTCCTTTCCGCATACTTTAACGTGTATTTCGAGGTGCTAAATTGATTCTCAAGATCCAAGGAAGCCTCCAGGTTCGATGATATCTACGTCTCTCATCTCGAATATTATAAGAAGGAAGGAAGTTTTTTATATACATACGTTTCTTATCTATACTTTTCATTCGAAATGTTATCGCAATTTAATTAAGTACCTTTTTAAAAAAATATCTCTTTTTTCTCTGAAAAATATTTTAAATATATTATTTTTATCACATAATACATCATATTTTATATGTGGATTTGTGTTGGAATAGAATGCCGCTACTCCAGCCTGATCAGTATTCATAGGAGGAAGGACTTTCATATTTCCATCATTTCGAAGAAAACCGTCTCCCCGACGAACCCTCATTTTTCTTCATCCTACCCACCTCTCATACCGTTACCAATTATTATCGTCGATCCATGAGGAATAACTCCACACGTTCCTCCTCGGAACTGGCACGATTATACACCCGACTGACCGACGGAAATTATTGCTTATCTCGAAGACGAACGCGTATAAAAGTCGATCGGAGTAGCATAAAATCACGCGAGCAGCTAAGCGCGGACTCAAGTATACAAGAAAGACATTTTATGGAATATAGTAGGAAGACTGTCAATATATATGATATAATAATACATAACATAAACAAATTTAATTTTTAAAATAATTTTTAAGAACATCGATTTGGGTAGGTTCTACTTGATAATGATAATTGCTATGTTATTTATGTATCTCTTCTTATTCTTTTTATTTTATTTTATTTTATTATTTTTTAAACCAATTTACTTTGTATATTTGCGCTTATTTGCGTTTTTGAAACTTGATCCGTTCGAAGCACAGCCGCCTTGTACCAACTTCTTCAGATACTTGCGCACAACATTATGCTACAGAAATACGGCGTGTGTATCGAGGTCGGAGTCGTTAAAATCGTTGCGCACAGCCGCGCTAACAGTGGCAGTTCTTTTATCTGGTCATTTTCTCGTTTTCTTTCCTTGGATCTGCATCTCAATTTACAAATGTTCCGCTAGGTGAGTACTGCGTGGGCGAGTTTCCACAGTCATGCTTTTCTCTCTTTCTTCTTTCCTCCTGCTCTTTTCTCTATCTTAACCTGAATCTTGTCGCGTTGAGAACAAGCGCATTCTTTTTCTTTATTCTCTTGCATATGTTAAAACCAGTTGTCTTTGATTATCCGAATATTTCGTCCTCTGTAAATATATGTTTACTTTGTTTCATACGTGCAAAGGCTTCTATTTTTTACATTGCGTCTTATTTTTTTTAGATTTATTAATTTTACGCGCGTGCGGCGCGTTGTCTTTCTAAATCATTATTTTATAGACTCTCAATTTCCAATATTATTCTCAACTTTATATTCCACGATATTCTTCTATTGTCCATAAACTTTTTATTTTATATACATCTCGATTTTACAATGGTACATTATGATTGCATAAATTGTATTGATTCTACACAGCATCGCTTTCACGCGTTGTGCCATAGATACACCGAATGGAAAAAAGGGAGTGGAGAAACGTACACTCTTGTATTCCCGAGAGTGTTCTCTTTTCTATTTCCCCCCCTCTCTTGACAGTCCGAAGATAAACGCCACGTTTCTTCTACGTATCTCAAGGATAAAGCAAACGAGCGAAAGGGAAAAGTCAAGTACACGTTCTTGCGCGTCCGCGTGTAGCCGCGGCGATAAACGTCCCAGGGCGGCGTACCTTACCTTTGATTACGGTACACGGGATACGTATGTAGGTTAGAATGTGGGTGGACCCTAGTTCTCTGGCTCGCTCTCTCGCTTTACCGCGGCACGTACGTACATCTACCATGTGTTCGAGCACTGGTGCTCTCTCTATCACCAGTGTATGTGCTTGGTACACCGTCGCTGACCGTCGCCCACATCAGTTCCGCGCGCGTAATGGTGCGCGGAGATCGGCAATCGCGGGCCGGCCCGATCGAATTATCGATTAGAGAGCGCCGGCTTTAATCTTTCTCTGCGCACTTTTGTGTGTGGTTCCTAGATCGATCGAATATTCTCCCGCTTAATTTAATAAGCTCCACGATACAAGTAATCGCACCTAATGCGCAACCTCTATCGTATCTGCGGAGAACGAGAGCTTACTCAACTAAATTGCATCGCACCGATATCGCCTTAATTCGATTATTTATCTCGGCGCGAAACATTTCTTTTCTCTATGTATATACGGTGTTCATTTTGCATGATGGTTACCTTCTTCTTAAGCGAACTTGTTACGATCTTGGAAATATTCTTCTACCGAGAATTGATACAAAGATACTGCAGAATATGCTGATATCTTAAGTTGAAAATTATAGCGAGATGAAAATGCTGAAGGTCCATCGAACTCCAGAAAACATTTTCAGAATTAATTCCGTATTTATTTGCGATCACTACCAACTTCTCGGTGAGCAATCGATATGGTGGCATTTAAATTTTAAATTAACTTCACAGGACTTGATCTGTCGATCCTATCGAGAGTCGTAGCGGAAGAGATAGCATATCCTGTATTACCCCGTTCGTTGCCGGGTGTTATTATCGAGACACGCGGGAGACGCGCGCGTTCTCTGCGCGATCGAATACACCAGCGAATCATCTTCCGATATTAATCCCGCTAAAAGGAACATTGCGAGTCGCGAGAAAGCCTGCAAAAACTCGATTATACGACTAAGTATCTCGTACCTCAGGGATCGAGAATTTCCAACCTCACCGTCACTGCCGCCGCCGTAATAATACGTCCACGCACGATCATATGATGGGGTTTCCCTCGGTAACTCGGAGCACTTTGCAGCTTGACCGTAGTCGGCAATGGGAAAGACGTGCGCACGTGTGGTGAACACGTTGATTCCCTGTATATGTAACGCGGGATACGTATTATATCGCATTATGTGTACACATACGCGCGTGCATCACCGAGCCAAGTGCTTAGGGGCCGCTTAGACGCGACGACGGCGGTCATCCGCACGCTCGCTCGCGCTTTGTAATCGTTTAATAATCCCTCTCGGTGAACATGATGTCGGTCGCAATAAGAACACTCTCTCCGCGATACTAATTCCATATGAAATACTTTTCACGCGCGGTTATCCGCCTCTTTGCTTCCTCCCTCTCCCACCCCCTCTTGTCATTTTTTACATAACCAGAGTAGTTTTATTCTTAATTCTCTATACTAAACTAACTTCCTTAATTTTTTCTTCACATGTTATTTCAGATTTGGTTCGTATCTACTGATCTGATATCGCGAGTCATCAATACGCATCAAATTATCCTCTTTAAATATCAATGAACGTGAAACTTGTTCCAAACTGTTACTAGACGACTCTAAATTTATCTTAACAAATAGTAAAAATGATTCGAAAAATTTTCAGGAAATATTCTGCTGCTTTGCATTAATAAAACGCTATTTAGGGATGTATCAGATCGTAAAATTACCGGATACCGGATATCCGAGAAGGCAATTTCTTCGAGTCGACTATCCGACATTTTCTAGATATCCGACCGGATTCCAGGAAAATGTCTTAAAAAAAAAGCCTATAGAGAAAAAAATTGTAATTTTGCAACAATGTGTAAGATATTATGGCATTATGAATATGCATATTTATTTTTAGAACATTTATATAATAAAAAATCAACAATTTATGATATCAAATTTTAATCGGACATATTCCTGGATACTAATGATATCCGATTATCCGATCGGATAGTAGAAAAGTGCCGGATAATACGGGATACCGGATACTTTCCGGATATCCGGTGCATCTCTAACTCTATTATTATCGATAATATTTATTTGTCACAACGTCAATATTCATAACGACTGATTATTTCCTGTTCATTTTGTGTATTTTTTCACTTTATTATCCTTATCACGAGTGACGCTCTTTCTTAAAACCACAGGGACCAAAATCCAATGTGCAGATCAAAAGAAAAACGCATAACTTCCTAATAACCAGCGCATAAGAACAGACACCGAAGTCATTTTTTACAGGAAATTCTATGCACACGCACCGCACCTCGGTAGACGTCGGCTAAACCGCGACGTCTATGTAATATATAGGTTCTTGCAGACAGGAGAGGCGAGGCGGTCACCTCCCTCGTGGAATGTGCGGTCAGTACCCCACCTCACTCCACAGACACATACATTCAACGCGCATACTCACGCGTATGCACCACAGGGACACGCACATGACGCTCGCTACGTTGTAACACTCGATCGTACAAACGCACACATGAGGCTTGTCGCACGCAGCCGCACATTGATGCACTCTCACGTATATACAGTGTCCAGGTTGCACTTCCTTCTCTTATCTGCACATTTTTCAAATAATTCGAATTGCAGTTTTCCTTAACGAAAATTGTAGACCAATTGGTAAATCGAATTATCAATTACAGATCAAATAAAGCAAACTTTGCGATTTAAAGCAAAGAAAAGGCGATATCCTATTTACTATTTAATTTGAGATGCTTTACTTTATTAGAAATTTGATATAACGCCTAATTTCAAAAATATTCACCTGCAGTAACAGCGTAGAGTAAAAAATTTTGTATGCATTCTTTCTGAAAGGTCTTCAGAATTTTGTGACTTAAGACTTATTATATTGTTAGAATACGAGATTCAGCAGTGATTTTTATACATTACATATTTGATTTTAAGTTAGTTTTATTATAATTCAGTAATGATAATAAATTACATGAACGTTTGAAACTGTGCTTTAAAACTGGGAATTTTAAGAGAATTGCCGAAGAATTTATATATAAAAATTTGGACACCCTGTATACGCCACGGTACGCGCGTTATTTTGAGCTTGCACGAGCGCATCCTGACCGTTGCACGCTCCTGGATGGTCCCGCACGAAGATCCCGGTGACGACGTATCGGCGTGTCTTGGAGATGTGTCTGGCGTAGATCTGGCAGGTATTCGTGACAGCGCGTGATGATCCCCGGCCATTTAATTTCCGCATACGGTCCTCTTACCGACAATTTACTCTCTCACGAAACACACGCACACACAGTTAGGTAGAGCACATAATTATCGTAGTTAATGATAATGAGGCGTAATGACTGGTCTATTACCGCGTGGTTTAATCATAATACTCGTCGGCACTGCCCACTTTATGCTGCCGACGTTACTATCGATTGTGCTCGAGCAAATTTAATAAATGCAGCGAGGATTAATTAGGCGCACTCGCATGCTTCTCGCTTGAACCACGAGGACGACGTATCGGCATCAGAAAAATAACCGAGAACGTTCTCCAGGATGAGAGACCCGCGAACGATACATAATTCTTACTCTTTCATCATTGCATTGTTGGAATACGTAATTAGCACAGCTTGTGAGCGTGAATCATGATTTTTATATAAACTGTACGTGATCGTGTATTACTTAAGGATGTCGATAGAATGGCGTTTTTGTTTTTGTTTCTGTTCTTGTTGATGTCTCTATAGGCTGTCAGCGAACAGGCGAATTTGACAAATCAATTGGCGATTGAAAGATTCAAGACGACTGACTCTTGTGTTCACTTCAATTTGTATAAGTTATAGTAAATGTTGAAAAAAAATTATACGATAATATTTGAGATAAGATTATTATATCAATCGTCGAAAAGAAATATCAAATTACTTTTTGTTCTTTATTTTTGTATTTTTTGTTAATTTACGCAAATTGAAATAAACGCTTTTGTAAAGATGCTTTTTAAAAAATAATTATCGGAAAACATTTCAAAAATGATGCACAATTTTTTGCTGCACAGATAAATAATCCTTAATAGCAATTATTGATGACGCGCGAACCCTTCAATTCTTTTGTGCCAAATCTCTCTCTCTCTCTCTCTCTCTCCCCTCTCTCTCTCTCTCTCTCTCTCTCTATCTCTTTCACACGGACGTATACGCGAAACAAATAACGCATCGAGAAAATATGCGCATATTAATAAAGTTTTATTTTTTCGCGTACGACAGCATGTTGGGGCCTGTGTATAGCGGGTCCTCGGAATTTAAGTTAAAAAGAGCAACGGAAGCACGCCTGCATTGTAAAACTGTAGCTGCGATTCTCTCTATCGATCCTACCGCGCGAATGTATTTTAGGGAAGTTGAGCTCATTCTTGAGAGAGCCTTATTGTTTTCCGGCGATTCTCAGCAATTCGCTCCTACTCTGCAATTCGAATAGCTTGCGGCAGCAAACTCGCTCGCGAATTTATTCTATTTGCGTTTAATGCGCCTCGTTGCTACGTACCTTGCTACGTAATTCGTAATTTTTAAGGATAGACACGCAAAGTGCGCGTAGCCTGTATACCTATGCACGAAACCTCTCTTTTCTCCAGGCGAGTGAGGCAAACAGTAACAACGGCATTTTGTCGATGTTCGCTCGCCATCGTTAACTCGACTCAGTGATACCTCTTGTTTTCTTTCATTTTCTGAAATAAAGTTAGATACCCGAGAACTAACTAAATTAAATTCATAATTGAGGCAACTTGTGTCCAAAAAGTACAAAAAAAGTACTCTATAATTATCTAAATAAATTAATATATTATAATATTATATATACAGCCTTGAAATTTTATAGAATTTCTATAATAATCAATAAAGGCACTTTAAATTATTTTAATGGAAACTTTTGATTAATCGATCCGTAAATAAAAAAGAAATTAATAAAGTAAAATATTTATCTGACGCTTTATTACAAATTGCTTTATTACAAATTTCTAACTAAATTAATTCATAAGTGTTGTATATGTAAAGTCTTTTAAATGGAAATAATCACGATGATCAAATATTGTGTTGTGTACGTTGTTTCTTTATAACAATAGTATCCTTTTGACTCGGTCAACAGCAAAGACAATATTGGTTTTCTAAATAAGTTGGACGCTACGCCGGAATCGCAGCTTCAAATCCCGTAGAACCGCTAAACCGATTACCAACTCCAGTCGGTCTGCCGATTCGATTCCTGGAGAATTGTCCCCTCGCCATACTCGTGTTCGTTCTTCTCAACCGCAAGGGAACATAACCAATGGTGGCGGTGCGAAGGAGCGCGTGATTTTGCAGAAATTTTTCGCGATGCCACGCGAATAGAGTACTCGGTC
>NW_017257270.1:207310-211177 GCF_001594055.1 Mycetomoellerius zeteki
CCAGCCCTGATTCTCTCCTCTTCCTTCGAGCGCGCTCGTTTGTGTATATAGAGAACGCGAACACGGACCAAAGCGCGAAACGCGCATCGTACTTGCATCGCTCGGTCGTTGCAACCGGAACCGCGCTGATTTTCTCGACGAGTACCTTCATCCTTCGCCCGCTGTGCGTATCCCTCCCCGGATTCCTCGCAACGTCGACCACTGTCGTTATCCCATTGGAACCAACGGATCGGTCGGTCACGTACACGAGGCAAGGTCCTACGTTCGATTTATGCGTGTGCATGCCTCTCGGTAAAGATAAGTGAATAATTGGATTGTAAATTTTCTATCGCGCGCTGACGTTGAAATCATCTCTGGTGCACCAAGCAAATACCTGTCGCAGACGCGTTTCGCCTCCCCGAGACAATTTGCAATCTTATTCTCGTCATCATTATTCGCTCAACCTCGTCTTACAGCAATTAGAAATTGGAGGAAACGAAATATCGTAATATGATGCTCATTCGACGACTGTTAAATCGTCACTAACACTTACGGAAAGGAAATAATCTTTTTTATGAAATTCTAGAGAATTGTTTTATTATGGAAATATATCTTTGATTTGCTGCTATATAATAAAATATATCGGTTATTCGCTTTTATTATTTAAAAATTCCGTTACGTTATTTACATCAAATAACGCTAAAACACAGCATAGATTTGAAGAGTATGATCGGAGGTTAAGTTTCATGCAGTTAAAGTTCCTTTTACTCCCTCAAGGGGTTTGTCAAACATTCGTGACAGAGACAATAGTCGGCTGACTTCTTCGAAGCGATCACGTGCGGATCAGGCGTCGGATGACACGTAACGATAGCCTGCTTCTTGGTACGATGATGGGGATGTACAGGGTGGTCCGTAAAGTCATAGGAAGCCTTCTCGATTTTTCCGTTTTGGCAACTTTACACCGCCTTTGCTCTTTTCGGTTCAGTTATCTCTGACCACCTATCTGAAACGCGCTCCGTTCAACGTTTTCTTTAGATAACCGATAAGAACCGATATCGCCACGTTTTAAGTTTCAAAGCACGCCCGCGCAGAAGAAAGTATATGCCGAGAATTGACGCAGATAATACGCATAAGAATCATATGATAACGCGTATCATAGAAGCTCACTCTGTTATGCTTTATTTCATTATACGCAGTATATACGGTGAGGAAAATCACGATATAAAATTTTCTTGGACGCTCGGAAAATATAGAATTTGAGCGTGTTTATAAAAAGATATTCTTGTTATTTATTTGCTTTTTTCGAATACAATATGAATCACGATCGATTAATAAATTTACAAGAGTAAAAACAAATGTAAATTCAGCAATTTTATCAAATTGCAATAATATTCTGTTACCATTTATACCGAACATTGTTATGAAGATCATGGCTCGCGGAATTATAGGGTAACCACATTTGGGTCGCACTTTTGAATGCAGCGGGAAGCGCAACCCAAATATCGTCCCCTGTAATTCGACGAGTCATTGCGATGCGCAAATCACGCGTCTCTCCTCCGTTACAATTCTTAATACCAAGCCGCAAGAATTTAAGAAAGAACCGGCGAAGAGAATACACAGCGGGACCAGGAAGAACTTTGCGATCGTGTGCCGTACCATTGCACGCGTGTAAGAAGTAACGAAGTTGGGCGAAACGACTCAGAAGAACGACGCGGAAGAGAAGGTTTGCCGAAGACAGGGAAGAATAATGAGGGATTCGAAGAGATGGTAAAGGAAAGAAGCTATGGTCTCGATATAGCAGAACTGAAAGCCGTTTAGACTGCCGAACGAAGAAATGCTGGCGAAGAACGGAGAGAAGTCAGTCAATCTTCGCCGACGTTCGCCGAGTCTCTTGAAGATGAAAACGAGAATAAAGGCGAGATCAGTTGCTTTAATTGCGAATTGAATCATTGAAATAGAATTTCGTGAAATAATGAACATATGTATGCAATTATCATATAGTAACGATGTTGACGCTTTTATTGAGATATTATTATTTGTCATTACACAGGTATAATATTACTAACGTATTTTCAACTTTAAGTTGAAAACTTTCGGTGACTTTATATTTGATGTCACTACAAATATATAATTACATTTGCATCTTGAATTATATTTAGATAATCAACAACGTAATCATAAATCGGAGCAATTTATTTGCTATTACTACGATTACTGTTCAACGCGATAAGAGAGCGATTACGTGTTATAGTACAGACCGAAGGAGCTCGTTTTCTATTAATTATATCAGCGACTCTTCCTGACGTCTATTCCTTCCTGCGCGATTTTGAGCTTAATAGGAACAACACCAACAGGCTCATATATACCGCATCGATTAATTAATTGCCATTACTATCTTGAATAATGTCCTGCCGTAAAGTGAGCTTCGTTTAATCATTATCGCTTCCTAGTTAACTTTTTCGATTATTATTGATACATTAGATCAGATGAAACGCGTTTCACAATCAAGAGTATCGACTATCAGGGCATAAAGACGATAGATTAACTTAAATTATGAACTAATAGTACCGTTATCGATGATATTTGATGTAAAAAGAGAAAGATTGTACATTTTATCTCTCATTAATTAATCGATATTTATTTTCAATAAGAAGTGAAAATCGTGTTTTAGATTTGTATTTCGAACATTCCAAGATCTCGAAAGAGAAAAAGTCGATTGAAGGTTACGATGTGGCATAAATTTGCGTGCGCTTTAATCTCCGTAATTCTCTCTCTCTCTCTCTTTCTCTTTGCATTTTATTTTTCGCGCGACTGTAATATTCATTTCTTGCGAATTACATGATCCTAGACGATGCTCTCGCGAAACGGTACTACGGGCGGTGTAACGGCAAAATTGCACAAGCGGCGGAGTATGGCAGAAGCGCGTTATGCGCGGTAAGTGCATGCGGCAAAATGCACGAGGGACGATCAACGACGAAGAATTATTTGACAGCACGCCGAGCATTTTTACTGTTTTTCTTCTTTTCTTGCTACTTGCTGAAGCCGCAGTTCTTAACACCGCTGTGAAATGCGAAGATGGGCGTCATATTTCAACGTTTTAACTCGCGATTTCTAACTTGTTCTTGCGTGCCGTATTTACTACACCTGCAGTAGCGAAGAGAAGTTTTGCAATTTTGTGTCATTATTTAATATCATTATTCTGCTTTCAAAATTGTAATAAAATTTCAAGCGTACCAATAATGAAGAAAAATTGATAAGACCAAGTATTTATTTAAATTATTTATAAGTGATAATAAATTATATGAAAAAGATTATATGTATATATTTAATTTAATAATTGCTTATTAGCTCATCGTTAACCATGTTGCTCATCTTGAAATTAGTCGAGAGCTGATGGTTGGAAGAGAGAGTCGAGAAATTACATTCGAAATTATACTTTTAGATATATATTCCTATCTGTAGCACACTGAAAATTACGACAACCAGTTTCTGCACTCATGAAACAGGTTAATCATCTTCGTTGCCAATAAGAAAATCATGCAATTTATGCTAGGCCATCGTTCGCAAGAGGCCGATGCACACTCTCGCAATGTAACGAGCGTTACGAATTAACCCAATAAATTACGTAACGCGTTTGTCACCGTTACAGTACTAGTTTAGCCAATTGTTGCTATTATTCACGCCTTACCGTGTCGGGTCTTCTTTCACCGTGTACGATTGTCTCTTACTGTACAATCAGTCGGAATTCGAAAGATTATTTTTCATTGTATAAATGTTATACATGTGCTTACGCGACGAATATTAGGGGAGACCGGGAACAAAAGTAACACGGGACAATAGTAACATCGTTAATATTTCTTAAACTATAATAGATATGTGTATGCGGCT
>NW_017257270.1:211219-212235 GCF_001594055.1 Mycetomoellerius zeteki
ATTTAGGTTTTTATTTAAAAAATTTACTATAAATCATAAAATATCATTAGGGGACAATAGTAACATCAATGCCTGGGGTCAGTTGTAACATTACAATTATTCCCAAAATTACTTGATTTTATTTTAGTATTATTTTGTACAATGTTATTTGTATTTTTCTTCATAGAATCCCATTAACAAGAAAACACAAGACAGATAAGAGAAAAACTATATAAAAGAAGTGTCTTTATACAAACAGAGACATTTAAAGAAGTTATAAAGGATCAGATATCCATTTATGCAGCTGCAAGAAAGAGTATGACTTATGTTGTTGTGTTACGTATCTCTGGCAAATGTGGTACAATTATCTCCCTCTGTTATAATCGTTACTATCGTCCCTGGGGGATTGGGACGGTTGTAACAAAATTCCTCATAGTTTTTAAACAAACATAACTTTTTTTCTAATTACATAAAATAATTAAACCAAAGAAAATTTTGTATCTAAATAAATTCTATATCTAAAGATACATACTTTTTAAATGTAAGTATCATATATTAACTGTTATAACACTTCAAAGTCAATTTGTTACTTTTGTCCCCGGTCTCTCCTACATCGATTCGTATTTAACATACATTAAATTCAACTATTAGCAAAATTTTTAATATTTGATAGTTTATTCTGCAATATTATATGTATAAAGTATATATTACAGTAAGTATATATTACAGTTTTGTTCAATTTACTTTTTATTGAGTATGTTAGGTAGAGGTGCTCTATACCACGCATTATTAATTATTATATTAATATCATGCCGCTTTTATCAATGTTAATTAACATAAATATATTATATTAATTGATTATATTAATTAATATTTTAATTCATTCATTCATTTATTCTGAAAATACGATTAATTTGCTAATAAAAATTTGATATTTTAACTATTAAAACAAATTGAAGGACTTTTTATATAAAAATCAAAAAACAATAAATAAAGGGCGAAGTAAGAGTCAATACGCCAAAAAAAAAAAAAAAAAA